>NW_027461822.1:300000-388385 GCF_050947455.1 Rhinoderma darwinii
CCTGTTCTAAAAATCCATTTAATATA
Source organism: Rhinoderma darwinii (assembly GCF_050947455.1). Classification (NCBI taxonomy): domain Eukaryota; kingdom Metazoa; phylum Chordata; class Amphibia; order Anura; family Rhinodermatidae; genus Rhinoderma; species Rhinoderma darwinii. The sequence goes on from NW_027461822.1 coordinate 300,027, forward strand.
TGGTCCCCAGATAGGGGACGTATCAGATATTAAACTGATAAGAACAGATTTTTTTTTTTTGATTGAAAATTGCTTTATTGACAATCAATCGTCATCATACAAACATTACTGCGACGCAGCGCAAGCCATGAAGCAGCAAATAATAAATAATAACAGTCGTCAAACATAACATGACAGTATAATACACAGTACAGGCTAGCCTATGCTATACATTACACCACATGCTACACTAACATTCTTGCATTCACTAAAGCCAAACAACAAAGCATTACAGACAAGTGATGGGATAGGGGAGTGGGTAGGAGGGGATAGGGAAGGGGGAAATCACAGGCCCGAAGCTTTATTGAAAGACAACACACAAGAAGGGAGAGTGGGGGGAAGGGGAGTATCAGTCCTCTTCCTCATCGACGTCCGGGCTGTCCCAGGTGGAATAGTCTCTGAGCAGGCTGTGGATCAGCCTGCGGCAGTCCTGGACGGACACACTCTCTCTCCGCAAAATCAGACGGTTCCTGGCGAACCATATAGCGTCCTTAAAGCAGTTCATAAGGCGCCAGGCTTCCTGGATTGCTCCATCCGTGGTATTCCCAGGAAATAGTCCATAAAGTACCGAGCGGTACGACAGTCTGTTCCTGGGTACTGAGTCCTTGAGTTCATGTTCCAAGGCTTTCAACAGACCCTGTGCAAAGGGGCACTGCCAGAAAATGTGCAAAGATGTTTCCTCCGTGAAGGGGCACCTGGGGCAGTACCGGGTCTTGCACAGGTTGCGGGCATGCATGAATGACCTAAGAGGCAGTCCTCCCTGGATGGCCATCCATGAAATGTCCTTGTGCCCGTTGGTCAACCTGCCAGATGACACGTTAGTCCAAACAGTCTCCAACGTGTCGGCATGAAGCCCTGGAACAGACTCCAGTGAGTCCTTTGCTCTGATGTGCTTGTGGATCGTCTTAGGTTTCCACAAGTCGGGCTTAAGACCCTCCAGTTGATGCTCCCTCACAAACCGGACGACATCTCCGTAGAACCAGGGAGCGTGCCAGTTGTAAGGGAAGGAGCTGTCCCACTTGTCCCAGCCAAAACCTCGCCAGAGGGGAAGGAGGAAGTAGCGGGACATGGCCTTGCCCGCAGAGCCGTTTGCTGTCCTCAGAGTCCTACGAACACAGTCACATACAAAAGCGATCCGCAGCAGAGTGGGAATGTCGGGTATACCCTTCCCACCTTTGCGGGGCTCCTTGTACATAACAGTCCGCTTTACTCTGTCCATTTTCGAGCCCCAGATGAAGTGAAACACAGTCCTGGTAATGGCCCTCGAGACGGTGGCAAGAGGGGGCCATGCCTGTGCAGTGTATTGTAGCACAGGCAAGACTTCGTTACGCAGGACCATTGCTTTGCCCTCAATAGTGAGTTGTCTGAGGCTCCACAGTCCGATCCTTTGGTTGACTTTGGCCAAGCGTTCTTCCCACGACTTTAGGGCTGCACCTTCCTTACCGAACCAGACTCCCAGAATTTTGATGAAGTCCGGCTTGATAGTAAACGGGAAGGAGGCAGGAGAAGGCAGGTACCACTTTCCGAAGAGCATGGCTTCCGACTTCCCGCAGTTGACTTTTGCCCCTGACGCGCGTCCGAACTCCTCACAGGTCTGGACGAGTGCAGTCACCGAACTCTGGTCAGCGCAGAAGACGGTCACGTCGTCCATGTACAGCGAGCATTTGACCTCGAAGTGTCCTGGACCTGGTGCGGTGATCCCTCTGATCTCTCCATTCTGCCGGATAGCCTCTGCGAAGAGCTCTATAACACAAACAAAAAGGAGAGGTGAAAGAGGACAGCCTTGTCTAACCCCCGACGATACAGGAAAGGGGTCAGTCTTCCAGCCGTTCACCAGCACCGAGCTGTAAATGTCGCAATACATCAGGTTAACATACAAACAGAACAACCTGCCAAGCCGCAGCCTACGCAGAGCCTTACCCATGAATTCGTGAGAGACCCGGTCAAAAGCCTTCTCCTGATCCAGACTGACCAGGGCCGCGTGTGTACGGCGGCTTTGCATGTAATGCACCGTGTCCCTCACCAGGGCAAGACTGTCGGCCACCCTACGGCCAGGAATGCCGCAGGTTTGGTCCGATCCGATGATCTGTCCGATGACAACCTTCAGTCTGTTGGTCAATACTTTGGCGAGGATCTTGTAGTCCACGTTCAGGAGAGAGATGGGACGCCAGTTTTTCAGGTCACATCTCTCCCCCTTCCGCTTATACAAGATCGTGATCATGCCTTCTCTCAAGGACGGTGGCATTCTACCCTCCACCACCATCTCCTCATAGAGCTCCAGCAGGTCCGGACAGATCAAGTCCCCCAGCGCTACATAGAGCTCTGCTGGGAGACCATCACTGCCCGGGGTCCTGCCGGGTCTGAAGGATTTAGCGGCAGAGAGCAGTTCCTCCACCGTCAGGGGTACGTCCATAGCCTCCGTACCTGCAGGATCAAGATGATTAGTGATACCTGACAGGAATTTATCGGCGGCTTCGGGGTCAGTGGTTTTCCGGGAGTAGAGGCTTCGGTAGTAGTCTGTGACGACTCCCATCACCTCCTTCTTCCCAGAATGCATGTTTCCGGTCTCATCTCGGAGTTCCTTCAGGGGCGTGTGGCCGGCATGGAGTTTCCTGAAAAAGAACGAGTTACATTTCTCACCCTTCTCCAGGTTCTCCACCTTGGACCGAAAGATAATTCGCTTGGATTCCTCCTCAAAGTGCCTTTTCAGGCCCTTTTTGGCTTCCTCCAGCTCCTTCCTGACGTCCCAGCCGCATTGAAGGAGGTCTTGCAGGGATCGCAGCTGACGCTGCATCTCTCTGAAGTCTCTCTTCCTCTCACACGCCTGTTGACGACTTTTTGCCTGAAAGAAACAACGAAATTCAACTTTAACATATTCCCACCAGTCACAGGTTTTGTCAAAGAAAACTTTATCATTCCTCCAAACAATATAGGCGTCTCTAAGTTCCGCCAGTACCTCCTCTCTTTCCAGCAGGGCACAATTCAGCTTCCAGGAGCCAGGGCCGGGAGGAAAACCGTGGCCGATGGCACCCTGGAAGAGAATGGCCCTGTGGTCAGAGAAGAAGCAGGGGATCATGGAGTGCCCATGCTGCTTGACTGCCCGGGAGGTGAACACAAAGTCAATCCGAGAACGAAGTGAGCCATCGGGTCGGCTCCATGAATAGTTCACAGAGCCGATCCCCATGGAGCCCACAACGTCCTGCAAGGATGCTTCGGTTACCATCTCGATAAGCAGTTTGGAACTGACATCCAGCTTGATTGAAGTGCCGGAACTTCGTCCATCCTCTTCGATGGGGCAGTTGAAGTCCCCGGCCATCACCACTGCCCTAGTGGTGGCGAGCTGGGTCCGCAGGGTCTGGAATAGTTCCAGGCGCTCAGCCTTCATAGGGGGAGCGTACACGTTGATGAGCCTAATCGGCTCTCCCGCCCAGGAACCGTCTACGACCAACAAGCGGCCGCAGACGAGCTCCTGGACAGAGTCAACAGTAAATACGCTTCCCCTAATCAGGATGGCAACCCCTGCAGACTTACAGTCGCCCCCACCAGACCAGTAGGACGGGCCATGGGTCCACTGCCTGGCCAGGTGATGATATGACCTGGAAGAGGGGAGAGTACATTCCTGCAGCATAAATATATCACTCGACTGCTTGGAAAGAAAAGTTAGCACCATCTGACATCTAGTCCTATCTCTAACACTCCTCACATTGAGGCTAAAGATGTTAAGTTTAGCAGCCATGGGGGAGAATAAAGAAGGTTAGTGCAAACGATACACCTTAGTTACCAGTCCGGTCGGGCGGATCCTCCTCGCCTGGCGGGTCCGAAAGATCCAGCAGGCCCTCTGACAAAAATTGTTCCAGGATTGTAGCCACCTGGATGTCTGTTGTGAAGTCGATGACCTCAGGTTCAGACACGAGTTCCTCCACCATCTGCTCCATTTCCTCCTGCTGCGCAAGGGAATCTTCGCAGATTTCCACGACTTGTCGCTTTGAGGACTCAGCCGCTGGGCTGTCCCTCACCTTTCTCTTCCTCTGGATGGCACCTGAGGAGACAAGAGGGGGAAAATCCTCCAGGGAGAGGACTCCAGCAGCTGGAGAGGAAGATGTTAGTGCTGCTGGAGCTGGGGAGAAGGGAGGCTGGGTTGGGAGAGGTGCAGGTGACAGGACCACTGAGATGGGTGGGTAGGAGAAGGTGAGAGCCTCAGTGGGGGTGACAGGGGTTGGGGACGGGGGGGTGGGGAGGGCCGGGCGAGGGAGGGTGGGAAGGGTAGGGCGAGGGAGGGCCGGGAGAGGGGGGGGAGGGACTGTCGTCTTCTTACCATCCTTCTTTTTCCCGGTCTTCTGTGCCGCTGGAGCTCTGGCTGGGGCGGGGTTCCCTCTGGCTGGAGCTTTCGCTGCTACAGTTGCCCAGGATCGATCCCTCTTCGGGCAGTCCTTGTAAGAGTGGGCTGCTTGTCCGCAGAGGTTGCACATTGTCCGTTTCGGGCAGTCTTTGGTCTCGTGTCCTGTTACCCGGCAGTTCTTGCAGGCGTCCTCCTTGCAGTCCTTCATCGAATGACCCTTCTTGCTGCATCTCCTGCAGATCTGCGGCATGTCCGGGTAGTAGATGAGGCCGTAGGAGTTGCCCAGCGAGAATGACTGGGGCAGGTGCTGGAGGCCGTCTTCCGCGCTTGAATCCTTGTTGAGTCGGACGATTACCGACCACTTGCCAGTCCAGAAGCCGAGTCCGTTCAGGATGTGGGTGGGTTCCCTCACCACTGTGCAGAACCGCTTCAGGAGCGTGGTGATGTCTTTGCCGGGGGTGTGTGGGTTCCGCATTGAGACCGTCACCCGCCTTTCCTCTCTTTGGACAGGGCAGTTGCCCACAAAGCGAGAGAAAGGGGATTCAGGCCTCGCCGCTTTCACCATCTCCCAGTACCTTCTGCAGATGTTGATCGAAGCGAAGGTCACGAAGAACATCCCGGTCATGAAGGCCTGGATGCTGATGGTCTCCGGCTTAGCGAAGCCCTGGTCCAGGAGCATCTTCTGGCAGAACACTTCTTCCGTCATGTCCGGCACTCTCCCGTCCACCTCCTTCAGCTTCAGGGCCACCGTCTGCTTCATCCAGGGCTCCAGGGTTGGAGCAGCCTGGTTCGGCTTCCTGGTGGCCTGTCCGCTTGAGGAGGCTTCAGGAGGAGATGTCCTGGCCTGGGCCGGCTCACCTGGTCCATCAGCCTTCTCCTTCTGGGTGGCAGGGTTGCTGGTTGAGGCCATGGCTTCTTCCAGCTGTTCCTGTCGCTTGGGGAGGATCTTCGATAGCTCTTTCCCGAAGGGGGCGGAGCTATGCAAATCTTCTCCTTGCTGGCCGAGGTTCTTCCACGAAATTTCTTCCGCAGCGGTTCCTCGTCGAGCTTCTTCTTCTGCGGCCGAGCTTCTTCGAAGATCCCCTTCAGCAGCGGCTCTTCTCCGAAGTTCTCCTTCTTCTTCCCGGCAGCGATCTCCCGGAGCTTCTTCCTCGATGGCGGCTTCTCCCTTCTGGATCGTCGTCTTCGCTGGTTCTTCTCCGCAGTTCGTCGCCGGCTTCGTCTGGAACGCTCTTGGATCGCTAAGCTAGTGTTTATAGCCCCCAGTGGTTCTCCGAGCTATCTATCCTTACAAGGACTGATAAGAACAGATACTACACTTGATCTTAGCCAAAAGGCCGAGAAGCGATAACCCGAGCGGCCCTTGCCTTGCCCGAGCCTGTCCCATACTGCTGTTCACCCCTTGCAGCGATTGATTCAGCCTACTCCTAGGCAATTCCATGGGGCCCTGCAGGCTCACACACATTTACAGCTACTAAGCGGGAGGGAGGTGAATAAAGGCCGGAGAGGAAGCTACACAGGATTTGCTTCTTTTGCTTGCACCACAATGCAGTGCTGAAAGAGGAGGAATCTACATAAAAACGCCTTCCTGGCAACGCCCAAATGCCCTCCTGCCATGCAGATAAACACTGGCAGCGGCAGCAAGTGCATGCCCACAGCCACCCCTTGTTCCTTCACACCTTGTATCAGCTGTAATCCAGTCCAGTCCAGTCCAGTGCTGCCTGCTGAGCAGCACTGACCAACACTGCCTGGGCCCAGGCTTTTATCTATCTCTGAGGCAGGCCCCATTATGATGTCAGAAAGCTGGCTCTGGAATCCTGAGGGCTCCACTATGACACGTGCAAAGTTCCGTCTGAACTTTATATAAGACGGTGCGGCTCAGTCAGTCACTCAGTGTTGCCTGAGAGGGCAACACTGCAACAGCCGGCCGCCAGGCTGTCTTTTTTTTGCACATTTATTTGCCTCCAGGAGGCCACAAGAGGGAGACAAGGGACTGCAAAATGGAAAATAGGCATCCACCAACTTTACAGACAACTTCTCTTTGCTCCTACAACCTCCATCCTTGCACAGTTTGTTATTCTTCCAGGTAACATAGTAACAAATCCAAATTGCTGCTCTCTTTGTAGGCAAGCAAGGGTTTGTTGCAACTGCAATTCTTACTTCTTCTTGGAAATGTAGGGACGACAGTACATTCCATCACATCCATCTAGTGTACACAGGTAGGTCCATTGTGGCGGGCGGGCTGCTTTAATGGCTGTTTGCTGTTCCCCCTACTCCACTCCACTATTTGACTGTGGTGCTGCATCAATCAATCAGTGGCTGGCTCAGGTGCAGCTCTTTAACCTACCTAAAAGGGAGGGCGGAGAGAAGACAAGGAAGGTGAATGAGCTGTTCCAATGTGAAATGCCGGAAACACAGAAACACAGAAGACACACACACACACACACACACACACACACACACACACACACACACACACACACACACACACACACACACACACAACAAGAGGTGGCAATGTATTAATTAATTGCATTTAATAAATGAGCTCATTATCACACATGACTGTACAAATGCATTGTCCAACAGGTGTTGAAATAATGGGATTAAAAGGGGAGATCCCATCAGAAAGACAAAAACAATAGCAAACACAAATAGCACTTTTGGAATCTGATTTTAGTCAACACATAAGGGAAGGGTGCACCGGTCCTGGAAATACTGCAATACCAGGTCAATGCGTGGAGTGGACAGAGCAAGCTCTATTTCCATCTCCCTGTTCTAAAAATCCATTTAATATATGGTCCCCAGATAGGGGACGTATCAGATATTAAACTGATAAGAACAGATACTACACTTGATCTTAGCCAAAAGGCCGAGAAGCGATAACCCGAGCGGCCCTTGCCTTGCCCGAGCCTGTCCCATACTGCTGTTCACCCCTTGCAGCGATTGATTCAGCCTACTCCTAGGCAATTCCATGGGGCCCTGCAGGCTCACACACATTTACAGCTACTAAGCGGGAGGGAGGTGAATAAAGGCCGGAGAGGAAGCTACACAGGATTTGCTTCTTTTGCTTGCACCACAATGCAGTGCTGAAAGAGGAGGAATCTACATAAAAACGCCTTCCTGGCAACGCCCAAATGCCCTCCTGCCATGCAGATAAACACTGGCAGCGGCAGCAAGTGCATGCCCACAGCCACCCCTTGTTCCTTCACACCTTGTATCAGCTGTAATCCAGTCCAGTCCAGTCCAGTGCTGCCTGCTGAGCAGCACTGACCAACACTGCCTGGGCCCAGGCTTTTATCTATCTCTGAGGCAGGCCCCATTATGATGTCAGAAAGCTGGCTCTGGAATCCTGAGGGCTCCACTATGACACGTGCAAAGTTCCGTCTGAACTTTATATAAGACGGTGCGGCTCAGTCAGTCACTCAGTGTTGCCTGAGAGGGCAACACTGCAACAGCCGGCCGCCAGGCTGTCTTTTTTTTGCACATTTATTTGCCTCCAGGAGGCCACAAGAGGGAGACAAGGGACTGCAAAATGGAAAATAGGCATCCACCAACTTTACAGACAACTTCTCTTTGCTCCTACAACCTCCATCCTTGCACAGTTTGTTATTCTTCCAGGTAACATAGTAACAAATCCAAATTGCTGCTCTCTTTGTAGGCAAGCAAGGGTTTGTTGCAACTGCAATTCTTACTTCTTCTTGGAAATGTAGGGACGACAGTACATTCCATCACATCCATCTAGTGTACACAGGTAGGTCCATTGTGGCGGGCGGGCTGCTTTAATGGCTGTTTGCTGTTCCCCCTACTCCACTCCACTATTTGACTGTGGTGCTGCATCAATCAATCAGTGGCTGGCTCAGGTGCAGCTCTTTAACCTACCTAAAAGGGAGGGCGGAGAGAAGACAAGGAAGGTGAATGAGCTGTTCCAATGTGAAATGCCGGAAACACAGAAACACAGAAGACACACACACACACACACACACACACACACACACACACACACACACACACACACACACACACACACACACACACACACACACACACAACAAGAGGTGGCAATGTATTAATTAATTGCATTTAATAAATGAGCTCATTATCACACATGACTGTACAAATGCATTGTCCAACAGGTGTTGAAATAATGGGATTAAAAGGGGAGATCCCATCAGAAAGACAAAAACAATAGCAAACACAAATAGCACTTTTGGAATCTGATTTTAGTCAACACATAAGGGAAGGGTGCACCGGTCCTGGAAATACTGCAATACCAGGTCAATGCGTGGAGTGGACAGAGCAAGCTCTATTTCCATCTCCCTGTTCTAAAAATCCATTTAATATATGGTCCCCAGATAGGGGACGTATCAGATATTAAACTGATAAGAACAGATACTACACTTGATCTTAGCCAAAAGGCCGAGAAGCGATAACCCGAGCGGCCCTTGCCTTGCCCGAGCCTGTCCCATACTGCTGTTCACCCCTTGCAGCGATTGATTCAGCCTACTCCTAGGCAATTCCATGGGGCCCTGCAGGCTCACACACATTTACAGCTACTAAGCGGGAGGGAGGTGAATAAAGGCCGGAGAGGAAGCTACACAGGATTTGCTTCTTTTGCTTGCACCACAATGCAGTGCTGAAAGAGGAGGAATCTACATAAAAACGCCTTCCTGGCAACGCCCAAATGCCCTCCTGCCATGCAGATAAACACTGGCAGCGGCAGCAAGTGCATGCCCACAGCCACCCCTTGTTCCTTCACACCTTGTATCAGCTGTAATCCAGTCCAGTCCAGTCCAGTGCTGCCTGCTGAGCAGCACTGACCAACACTGCCTGGGCCCAGGCTTTTATCTATCTCTGAGGCAGGCCCCATTATGATGTCAGAAAGCTGGCTCTGGAATCCTGAGGGCTCCACTATGACACGTGCAAAGTTCCGTCTGAACTTTATATAAGACGGTGCGGCTCAGTCAGTCACTCAGTGTTGCCTGAGAGGGCAACACTGCAACAGCCGGCCGCCAGGCTGTCTTTTTTTTGCACATTTATTTGCCTCCAGGAGGCCACAAGAGGGAGACAAGGGACTGCAAAATGGAAAATAGGCATCCACCAACTTTACAGACAACTTCTCTTTGCTCCTACAACCTCCATCCTTGCACAGTTTGTTATTCTTCCAGGTAACATAGTAACAAATCCAAATTGCTGCTCTCTTTGTAGGCAAGCAAGGGTTTGTTGCAACTGCAATTCTTACTTCTTCTTGGAAATGTAGGGACGACAGTACATTCCATCACATCCATCTAGTGTACACAGGTAGGTCCATTGTGGCGGGCGGGCTGCTTTAATGGCTGTTTGCTGTTCCCCCTACTCCACTCCACTATTTGACTGTGGTGCTGCATCAATCAATCAGTGGCTGGCTCAGGTGCAGCTCTTTAACCTACCTAAAAGGGAGGGCGGAGAGAAGACAAGGAAGGTGAATGAGCTGTTCCAATGTGAAATGCCGGAAACACAGAAACACAGAAGACACACACACACACACACACACACACACACACACACACACACACACACACACACACACACACAACAAGAGGTGGCAATGTATTAATTAATTGCATTTAATAAATGAGCTCATTATCACACATGACTGTACAAATGCATTGTCCAACAGGTGTTGAAATAATGGGATTAAAAGGGGAGATCCCATCAGAAAGACAAAAACAATAGCAAACACAAATAGCACTTTTGGAATCTGATTTTAGTCAACACATAAGGGAAGGGTGCACCGGTCCTGGAAATACTGCAATACCAGGTCAATGCGTGGAGTGGACAGAGCAAGCTCTATTTCCATCTCCCTGTTCTAAAAATCCATTTAATATATGGTCCCCAGATAGGGGACGTATCAGATATTAAACTGATAAGAACAGATACTACACTTGATCTTAGCCAAAAGGCCGAGAAGCGATAACCCGAGCGGCCCTTGCCTTGCCCGAGCCTGTCCCATACTGCTGTTCACCCCTTGCAGCGATTGATTCAGCCTACTCCTAGGCAATTCCATGGGGCCCTGCAGGCTCACACACATTTACAGCTACTAAGCGGGAGGGAGGTGAATAAAGGCCGGAGAGGAAGCTACACAGGATTTGCTTCTTTTGCTTGCACCACAATGCAGTGCTGAAAGAGGAGGAATCTACATAAAAACGCCTTCCTGGCAACGCCCAAATGCCCTCCTGCCATGCAGATAAACACTGGCAGCGGCAGCAAGTGCATGCCCACAGCCACCCCTTGTTCCTTCACACCTTGTATCAGCTGTAATCCAGTCCAGTCCAGTCCAGTGCTGCCTGCTGAGCAGCACTGACCAACACTGCCTGGGCCCAGGCTTTTATCTATCTCTGAGGCAGGCCCCATTATGATGTCAGAAAGCTGGCTCTGGAATCCTGAGGGCTCCACTATGACACGTGCAAAGTTCCGTCTGAACTTTATATAAGACGGTGCGGCTCAGTCAGTCACTCAGTGTTGCCTGAGAGGGCAACACTGCAACAGCCGGCCGCCAGGCTGTCTTTTTTTTGCACATTTATTTGCCTCCAGGAGGCCACAAGAGGGAGACAAGGGACTGCAAAATGGAAAATAGGCATCCACCAACTTTACAGACAACTTCTCTTTGCTCCTACAACCTCCATCCTTGCACAGTTTGTTATTCTTCCAGGTAACATAGTAACAAATCCAAATTGCTGCTCTCTTTGTAGGCAAGCAAGGGTTTGTTGCAACTGCAATTCTTACTTCTTCTTGGAAATGTAGGGACGACAGTACATTCCATCACATCCATCTAGTGTACACAGGTAGGTCCATTGTGGCGGGCGGGCTGCTTTAATGGCTGTTTGCTGTTCCCCCTACTCCACTCCACTATTTGACTGTGGTGCTGCATCAATCAATCAGTGGCTGGCTCAGGTGCAGCTCTTTAACCTACCTAAAAGGGAGGGCGGAGAGAAGACAAGGAAGGTGAATGAGCTGTTCCAATGTGAAATGCCGGAAACACAGAAACACAGAAGACACACACACACACACACACACACACACACACACACACACACACACACACACACACACACACACACACACACACAACAAGAGGTGGCAATGTATTAATTAATTGCATTTAATAAATGAGCTCATTATCACACATGACTGTACAAATGCATTGTCCAACAGGTGTTGAAATAATGGGATTAAAAGGGGAGATCCCATCAGAAAGACAAAAACAATAGCAAACACAAATAGCACTTTTGGAATCTGATTTTAGTCAACACATAAGGGAAGGGTGCACCGGTCCTGGAAATACTGCAATACCAGGTCAATGCGTGGAGTGGACAGAGCAAGCTCTATTTCCATCTCCCTGTTCTAAAAATCCATTTAATATATGGTCCCCAGATAGGGGACGTATCAGATATTAAACTGATAAGAACAGATACTACACTTGATCTTAGCCAAAAGGCCGAGAAGCGATAACCCGAGCGGCCCTTGCCTTGCCCGAGCCTGTCCCATACTGCTGTTCACCCCTTGCAGCGATTGATTCAGCCTACTCCTAGGCAATTCCATGGGGCCCTGCAGGCTCACACACATTTACAGCTACTAAGCGGGAGGGAGGTGAATAAAGGCCGGAGAGGAAGCTACACAGGATTTGCTTCTTTTGCTTGCACCACAATGCAGTGCTGAAAGAGGAGGAATCTACATAAAAACGCCTTCCTGGCAACGCCCAAATGCCCTCCTGCCATGCAGATAAACACTGGCAGCGGCAGCAAGTGCATGCCCACAGCCACCCCTTGTTCCTTCACACCTTGTATCAGCTGTAATCCAGTCCAGTCCAGTCCAGTGCTGCCTGCTGAGCAGCACTGACCAACACTGCCTGGGCCCAGGCTTTTATCTATCTCTGAGGCAGGCCCCATTATGATGTCAGAAAGCTGGCTCTGGAATCCTGAGGGCTCCACTATGACACGTGCAAAGTTCCGTCTGAACTTTATATAAGACGGTGCGGCTCAGTCAGTCACTCAGTGTTGCCTGAGAGGGCAACACTGCAACAGCCGGCCGCCAGGCTGTCTTTTTTTTGCACATTTATTTGCCTCCAGGAGGCCACAAGAGGGAGACAAGGGACTGCAAAATGGAAAATAGGCATCCACCAACTTTACAGACAACTTCTCTTTGCTCCTACAACCTCCATCCTTGCACAGTTTGTTATTCTTCCAGGTAACATAGTAACAAATCCAAATTGCTGCTCTCTTTGTAGGCAAGCAAGGGTTTGTTGCAACTGCAATTCTTACTTCTTCTTGGAAATGTAGGGACGACAGTACATTCCATCACATCCATCTAGTGTACACAGGTAGGTCCATTGTGGCGGGCGGGCTGCTTTAATGGCTGTTTGCTGTTCCCCCTACTCCACTCCACTATTTGACTGTGGTGCTGCATCAATCAATCAGTGGCTGGCTCAGGTGCAGCTCTTTAACCTACCTAAAAGGGAGGGCGGAGAGAAGACAAGGAAGGTGAATGAGCTGTTCCAATGTGAAATGCCGGAAACACAGAAACACAGAAGACACACACACACACACACACACACACACACACACACACACACACACACACACACACACACACACACACACACAACAAGAGGTGGCAATGTATTAATTAATTGCATTTAATAAATGAGCTCATTATCACACATGACTGTACAAATGCATTGTCCAACAGGTGTTGAAATAATGGGATTAAAAGGGGAGATCCCATCAGAAAGACAAAAACAATAGCAAACACAAATAGCACTTTTGGAATCTGATTTTAGTCAACACATAAGGGAAGGGTGCACCGGTCCTGGAAATACTGCAATACCAGGTCAATGCGTGGAGTGGACAGAGCAAGCTCTATTTCCATCTCCCTGTTCTAAAAATCCATTTAATATATGGTCCCCAGATAGGGGACGTATCAGATATTAAACTGATAAGAACAGATACTACACTTGATCTTAGCCAAAAGGCCGAGAAGCGATAACCCGAGCGGCCCTTGCCTTGCCCGAGCCTGTCCCATACTGCTGTTCACCCCTTGCAGCGATTGATTCAGCCTACTCCTAGGCAATTCCATGGGGCCCTGCAGGCTCACACACATTTACAGCTACTAAGCGGGAGGGAGGTGAATAAAGGCCGGAGAGGAAGCTACACAGGATTTGCTTCTTTTGCTTGCACCACAATGCAGTGCTGAAAGAGGAGGAATCTACATAAAAACGCCTTCCTGGCAACGCCCAAATGCCCTCCTGCCATGCAGATAAACACTGGCAGCGGCAGCAAGTGCATGCCCACAGCCACCCCTTGTTCCTTCACACCTTGTATCAGCTGTAATCCAGTCCAGTCCAGTCCAGTGCTGCCTGCTGAGCAGCACTGACCAACACTGCCTGGGCCCAGGCTTTTATCTATCTCTGAGGCAGGCCCCATTATGATGTCAGAAAGCTGGCTCTGGAATCCTGAGGGCTCCACTATGACACGTGCAAAGTTCCGTCTGAACTTTATATAAGACGGTGCGGCTCAGTCAGTCACTCAGTGTTGCCTGAGAGGGCAACACTGCAACAGCCGGCCGCCAGGCTGTCTTTTTTTTGCACATTTATTTGCCTCCAGGAGGCCACAAGAGGGAGACAAGGGACTGCAAAATGGAAAATAGGCATCCACCAACTTTACAGACAACTTCTCTTTGCTCCTACAACCTCCATCCTTGCACAGTTTGTTATTCTTCCAGGTAACATAGTAACAAATCCAAATTGCTGCTCTCTTTGTAGGCAAGCAAGGGTTTGTTGCAACTGCAATTCTTACTTCTTCTTGGAAATGTAGGGACGACAGTACATTCCATCACATCCATCTAGTGTACACAGGTAGGTCCATTGTGGCGGGCGGGCTGCTTTAATGGCTGTTTGCTGTTCCCCCTACTCCACTCCACTATTTGACTGTGGTGCTGCATCAATCAATCAGTGGCTGGCTCAGGTGCAGCTCTTTAACCTACCTAAAAGGGAGGGCGGAGAGAAGACAAGGAAGGTGAATGAGCTGTTCCAATGTGAAATGCCGGAAACACAGAAACACAGAAGACACACACACACACACACACACACACACACACACACAACAAGAGGTGGCAATGTATTAATTAATTGCATTTAATAAATGAGCTCATTATCACACATGACTGTACAAATGCATTGTCCAACAGGTGTTGAAATAATGGGATTAAAAGGGGAGATCCCATCAGAAAGACAAAAACAATAGCAAACACAAATAGCACTTTTGGAATCTGATTTTAGTCAACACATAAGGGAAGGGTGCACCGGTCCTGGAAATACTGCAATACCAGGTCAATGCGTGGAGTGGACAGAGCAAGCTCTATTTCCATCTCCCTGTTCTAAAAATCCATTTAATATATGGTCCCCAGATAGGGGACGTATCAGATATTAAACTGATAAGAACAGATACTACACTTGATCTTAGCCAAAAGGCCGAGAAGCGATAACCCGAGCGGCCCTTGCCTTGCCCGAGCCTGTCCCATACTGCTGTTCACCCCTTGCAGCGATTGATTCAGCCTACTCCTAGGCAATTCCATGGGGCCCTGCAGGCTCACACACATTTACAGCTACTAAGCGGGAGGGAGGTGAATAAAGGCCGGAGAGGAAGCTACACAGGATTTGCTTCTTTTGCTTGCACCACAATGCAGTGCTGAAAGAGGAGGAATCTACATAAAAACGCCTTCCTGGCAACGCCCAAATGCCCTCCTGCCATGCAGATAAACACTGGCAGCGGCAGCAAGTGCATGCCCACAGCCACCCCTTGTTCCTTCACACCTTGTATCAGCTGTAATCCAGTCCAGTCCAGTCCAGTGCTGCCTGCTGAGCAGCACTGACCAACACTGCCTGGGCCCAGGCTTTTATCTATCTCTGAGGCAGGCCCCATTATGATGTCAGAAAGCTGGCTCTGGAATCCTGAGGGCTCCACTATGACACGTGCAAAGTTCCGTCTGAACTTTATATAAGACGGTGCGGCTCAGTCAGTCACTCAGTGTTGCCTGAGAGGGCAACACTGCAACAGCCGGCCGCCAGGCTGTCTTTTTTTTGCACATTTATTTGCCTCCAGGAGGCCACAAGAGGGAGACAAGGGACTGCAAAATGGAAAATAGGCATCCACCAACTTTACAGACAACTTCTCTTTGCTCCTACAACCTCCATCCTTGCACAGTTTGTTATTCTTCCAGGTAACATAGTAACAAATCCAAATTGCTGCTCTCTTTGTAGGCAAGCAAGGGTTTGTTGCAACTGCAATTCTTACTTCTTCTTGGAAATGTAGGGACGACAGTACATTCCATCACATCCATCTAGTGTACACAGGTAGGTCCATTGTGGCGGGCGGGCTGCTTTAATGGCTGTTTGCTGTTCCCCCTACTCCACTCCACTATTTGACTGTGGTGCTGCATCAATCAATCAGTGGCTGGCTCAGGTGCAGCTCTTTAACCTACCTAAAAGGGAGGGCGGAGAGAAGACAAGGAAGGTGAATGAGCTGTTCCAATGTGAAATGCCGGAAACACAGAAA
Source organism: Rhinoderma darwinii (assembly GCF_050947455.1). NCBI lineage: Eukaryota > Metazoa > Chordata > Amphibia > Anura > Rhinodermatidae > Rhinoderma > Rhinoderma darwinii. The sequence goes on from NW_027461822.1 coordinate 315,996, forward strand.
CACAGAAGACACACACACACACACACACACACACACACACACACAACAAGAGGTGGCAATGTATTAATTAATTGCATTTAATAAATGAGCTCATTATCACACATGACTGTACAAATGCATTGTCCAACAGGTGTTGAAATAATGGGATTAAAAGGGGAGATCCCATCAGAAAGACAAAAACAATAGCAAACACAAATAGCACTTTTGGAATCTGATTTTAGTCAACACATAAGGGAAGGGTGCACCGGTCCTGGAAATACTGCAATACCAGGTCAATGCGTGGAGTGGACAGAGCAAGCTCTATTTCCATCTCCCTGTTCTAAAAATCCATTTAATATATGGTCCCCAGATAGGGGACGTATCAGATATTAAACTGATAAGAACAGATACTACACTTGATCTTAGCCAAAAGGCCGAGAAGCGATAACCCGAGCGGCCCTTGCCTTGCCCGAGCCTGTCCCATACTGCTGTTCACCCCTTGCAGCGATTGATTCAGCCTACTCCTAGGCAATTCCATGGGGCCCTGCAGGCTCACACACATTTACAGCTACTAAGCGGGAGGGAGGTGAATAAAGGCCGGAGAGGAAGCTACACAGGATTTGCTTCTTTTGCTTGCACCACAATGCAGTGCTGAAAGAGGAGGAATCTACATAAAAACGCCTTCCTGGCAACGCCCAAATGCCCTCCTGCCATGCAGATAAACACTGGCAGCGGCAGCAAGTGCATGCCCACAGCCACCCCTTGTTCCTTCACACCTTGTATCAGCTGTAATCCAGTCCAGTCCAGTCCAGTGCTGCCTGCTGAGCAGCACTGACCAACACTGCCTGGGCCCAGGCTTTTATCTATCTCTGAGGCAGGCCCCATTATGATGTCAGAAAGCTGGCTCTGGAATCCTGAGGGCTCCACTATGACACGTGCAAAGTTCCGTCTGAACTTTATATAAGACGGTGCGGCTCAGTCAGTCACTCAGTGTTGCCTGAGAGGGCAACACTGCAACAGCCGGCCGCCAGGCTGTCTTTTTTTTGCACATTTATTTGCCTCCAGGAGGCCACAAGAGGGAGACAAGGGACTGCAAAATGGAAAATAGGCATCCACCAACTTTACAGACAACTTCTCTTTGCTCCTACAACCTCCATCCTTGCACAGTTTGTTATTCTTCCAGGTAACATAGTAACAAATCCAAATTGCTGCTCTCTTTGTAGGCAAGCAAGGGTTTGTTGCAACTGCAATTCTTACTTCTTCTTGGAAATGTAGGGACGACAGTACATTCCATCACATCCATCTAGTGTACACAGGTAGGTCCATTGTGGCGGGCGGGCTGCTTTAATGGCTGTTTGCTGTTCCCCCTACTCCACTCCACTATTTGACTGTGGTGCTGCATCAATCAATCAGTGGCTGGCTCAGGTGCAGCTCTTTAACCTACCTAAAAGGGAGGGCGGAGAGAAGACAAGGAAGGTGAATGAGCTGTTCCAATGTGAAATGCCGGAAACACAGAAACACAGAAGACACACACACACACACACACACACACACACACACACAACAAGAGGTGGCAATGTATTAATTAATTGCATTTAATAAATGAGCTCATTATCACACATGACTGTACAAATGCATTGTCCAACAGGTGTTGAAATAATGGGATTAAAAGGGGAGATCCCATCAGAAAGACAAAAACAATAGCAAACACAAATAGCACTTTTGGAATCTGATTTTAGTCAACACATAAGGGAAGGGTGCACCGGTCCTGGAAATACTGCAATACCAGGTCAATGCGTGGAGTGGACAGAGCAAGCTCTATTTCCATCTCCCTGTTCTAAAAATCCATTTAATATATGGTCCCCAGATAGGGGACGTATCAGATATTAAACTGATAAGAACAGATACTACACTTGATCTTAGCCAAAAGGCCGAGAAGCGATAACCCGAGCGGCCCTTGCCTTGCCCGAGCCTGTCCCATACTGCTGTTCACCCCTTGCAGCGATTGATTCAGCCTACTCCTAGGCAATTCCATGGGGCCCTGCAGGCTCACACACATTTACAGCTACTAAGCGGGAGGGAGGTGAATAAAGGCCGGAGAGGAAGCTACACAGGATTTGCTTCTTTTGCTTGCACCACAATGCAGTGCTGAAAGAGGAGGAATCTACATAAAAACGCCTTCCTGGCGCCCAAATGCCCTCCTGCCATGCAGATAAACACTGGCAGCGGCAGCAAGTGCATGCCCACAGCCACCCCTTGTTCCTTCACACCTTGTATCAGCTGTAATCCAGTCCAGTCCAGTCCAGTGCTGCCTGCTGAGCAGCACTGACCAACACTGCCTGGGCCCAGGCTTTTATCTATCTCTGAGGCAGGCCCCATTATGATGTCAGAAAGCTGGCTCTGGAATCCTGAGGGCTCCACTATGACACGTGCAAAGTTCCGTCTGAACTTTATATAAGACGGTGCGGCTCAGTCAGTCACTCAGTGTTGCCTGAGAGGGCAACACTGCAACAGCCGGCCGCCAGGCTGTCTTTTTTTTGCACATTTATTTGCCTCCAGGAGGCCACAAGAGGGAGACAAGGGACTGCAAAATGGAAAATAGGCATCCACCAACTTTACAGACAACTTCTCTTTGCTCCTACAACCTCCATCCTTGCACAGTTTGTTATTCTTCCAGGTAACATAGTAACAAATCCAAATTGCTGCTCTCTTTGTAGGCAAGCAAGGGTTTGTTGCAACTGCAATTCTTACTTCTTCTTGGAAATGTAGGGACGACAGTACATTCCATCACATCCATCTAGTGTACACAGGTAGGTCCATTGTGGCGGGCGGGCTGCTTTAATGGCTGTTTGCTGTTCCCCCTACTCCACTCCACTATTTGACTGTGGTGCTGCATCAATCAATCAGTGGCTGGCTCAGGTGCAGCTCTTTAACCTACCTAAAAGGGAGGGCGGAGAGAAGACAAGGAAGGTGAATGAGCTGTTCCAATGTGAAATGCCGGAAACACAGAAACACAGAAGACACACACACACACACACACACACACACACACACACAACAAGAGGTGGCAATGTATTAATTAATTGCATTTAATAAATGAGCTCATTATCACACATGACTGTACAAATGCATTGTCCAACAGGTGTTGAAATAATGGGATTAAAAGGGGAGATCCCATCAGAAAGACAAAAACAATAGCAAACACAAATAGCACTTTTGGAATCTGATTTTAGTCAACACATAAGGGAAGGGTGCACCGGTCCTGGAAATACTGCAATACCAGGTCAATGCGTGGAGTGGACAGAGCAAGCTCTATTTCCATCTCCCTGTTCTAAAAATCCATTTAATATATGGTCCCCAGATAGGGGACGTATCAGATATTAAACTGATAAGAACAGATACTACACTTGATCTTAGCCAAAAGGCCGAGAAGCGATAACCCGAGCGGCCCTTGCCTTGCCCGAGCCTGTCCCATACTGCTGTTCACCCCTTGCAGCGATTGATTCAGCCTACTCCTAGGCAATTCCATGGGGCCCTGCAGGCTCACACACATTTACAGCTACTAAGCGGGAGGGAGGTGAATAAAGGCCGGAGAGGAAGCTACACAGGATTTGCTTCTTTTGCTTGCACCACAATGCAGTGCTGAAAGAGGAGGAATCTACATAAAAACGCCTTCCTGGGGCAACGCCCAAATGCCCTCCTGCCATGCAGATAAACACTGGCAGCGGCAGCAAGTGCATGCCCACAGCCACCCCTTGTTCCTTCACACCTTGTATCAGCTGTAATCCAGTCCAGTCCAGTCCAGTGCTGCCTGCTGAGCAGCACTGACCAACACTGCCTGGGCCCAGGCTTTTATCTATCTCTGAGGCAGGCCCCATTATGATGTCAGAAAGCTGGCTCTGGAATCCTGAGGGCTCCACTATGACACGTGCAAAGTTCCGTCTGAACTTTATATAAGACGGTGCGGCTCAGTCAGTCACTCAGTGTTGCCTGAGAGGGCAACACTGCAACAGCCGGCCGCCAGGCTGTCTTTTTTTTGCACATTTATTTGCCTCCAGGAGGCCACAAGAGGGAGACAAGGGACTGCAAAATGGAAAATAGGCATCCACCAACTTTACAGACAACTTCTCTTTGCTCCTACAACCTCCATCCTTGCACAGTTTGTTATTCTTCCAGGTAACATAGTAACAAATCCAAATTGCTGCTCTCTTTGTAGGCAAGCAAGGGTTTGTTGCAACTGCAATTCTTACTTCTTCTTGGAAATGTAGGGACGACAGTACATTCCATCACATCCATCTAGTGTACACAGGTAGGTCCATTGTGGCGGGCGGGCTGCTTTAATGGCTGTTTGCTGTTCCCCCTACTCCACTCCACTATTTGACTGTGGTGCTGCATCAATCAATCAGTGGCTGGCTCAGGTGCAGCTCTTTAACCTACCTAAAAGGGAGGGCGGAGAGAAGACAAGGAAGGTGAATGAGCTGTTCCAATGTGAAATGCCGGAAACACAGAAACACAGAAGACACACACACACACACACACACACACACACACACACAACAAGAGGTGGCAATGTATTAATTAATTGCATTTAATAAATGAGCTCATTATCACACATGACTGTACAAATGCATTGTCCAACAGGTGTTGAAATAATGGGATTAAAAGGGGAGATCCCATCAGAAAGACAAAAACAATAGCAAACACAAATAGCACTTTTGGAATCTGATTTTAGTCAACACATAAGGGAAGGGTGCACCGGTCCTGGAAATACTGCAATACCAGGTCAATGCGTGGAGTGGACAGAGCAAGCTCTATTTCCATCTCCCTGTTCTAAAAATCCATTTAATATATGGTCCCCAGATAGGGGACGTATCAGATATTAAACTGATAAGAACAGATACTACACTTGATCTTAGCCAAAAGGCCGAGAAGCGATAACCCGAGCGGCCCTTGCCTTGCCCGAGCCTGTCCCATACTGCTGTTCACCCCTTGCAGCGATTGATTCAGCCTACTCCTAGGCAATTCCATGGGGCCCTGCAGGCTCACACACATTTACAGCTACTAAGCGGGAGGGAGGTGAATAAAGGCCGGAGAGGAAGCTACACAGGATTTGCTTCTTTTGCTTGCACCACAATGCAGTGCTGAAAGAGGAGGAATCTACATAAAAACGCCTTCCTGGCAACGCCCAAATGCCCTCCTGCCATGCAGATAAACACTGGCAGCGGCAGCAAGTGCATGCCCACAGCCACCCCTTGTTCCTTCACACCTTGTATCAGCTGTAATCCAGTCCAGTCCAGTCCAGTGCTGCCTGCTGAGCAGCACTGACCAACACTGCCTGGGCCCAGGCTTTTATCTATCTCTGAGGCAGGCCCCATTATGATGTCAGAAAGCTGGCTCTGGAATCCTGAGGGCTCCACTATGACACGTGCAAAGTTCCGTCTGAACTTTATATAAGACGGTGCGGCTCAGTCAGTCACTCAGTGTTGCCTGAGAGGGCAACACTGCAACAGCCGGCCGCCAGGCTGTCTTTTTTTTGCACATTTATTTGCCTCCAGGAGGCCACAAGAGGGAGACAAGGGACTGCAAAATGGAAAATAGGCATCCACCAACTTTACAGACAACTTCTCTTTGCTCCTACAACCTCCATCCTTGCACAGTTTGTTATTCTTCCAGGTAACATAGTAACAAATCCAAATTGCTGCTCTCTTTGTAGGCAAGCAAGGGTTTGTTGCAACTGCAATTCTTACTTCTTCTTGGAAATGTAGGGACGACAGTACATTCCATCACATCCATCTAGTGTACACAGGTAGGTCCATTGTGGCGGGCGGGCTGCTTTAATGGCTGTTTGCTGTTCCCCCTACTCCACTCCACTATTTGACTGTGGTGCTGCATCAATCAATCAGTGGCTGGCTCAGGTGCAGCTCTTTAACCTACCTAAAAGGGAGGGCGGAGAGAAGACAAGGAAGGTGAATGAGCTGTTCCAATGTGAAATGCCGGAAACACAGAAACACAGAAGACACACACACACACACACACACACACACACACACACAACAAGAGGTGGCAATGTATTAATTAATTGCATTTAATAAATGAGCTCATTATCACACATGACTGTACAAATGCATTGTCCAACAGGTGTTGAAATAATGGGATTAAAAGGGGAGATCCCATCAGAAAGACAAAAACAATAGCAAACACAAATAGCACTTTTGGAATCTGATTTTAGTCAACACATAAGGGAAGGGTGCACCGGTCCTGGAAATACTGCAATACCAGGTCAATGCGTGGAGTGGACAGAGCAAGCTCTATTTCCATCTCCCTGTTCTAAAAATCCATTTAATATATGGTCCCCAGATAGGGGACGTATCAGATATTAAACTGATAAGAACAGATACTACACTTGATCTTAGCCAAAAGGCCGAGAAGCGATAACCCGAGCGGCCCTTGCCTTGCCCGAGCCTGTCCCATACTGCTGTTCACCCCTTGCAGCGATTGATTCAGCCTACTCCTAGGCAATTCCATGGGGCCCTGCAGGCTCACACACATTTACAGCTACTAAGCGGGAGGGAGGTGAATAAAGGCCGGAGAGGAAGCTACACAGGATTTGCTTCTTTTGCTTGCACCACAATGCAGTGCTGAAAGAGGAGGAATCTACATAAAAACGCCTTCCTGGCAACGCCCAAATGCCCTCCTGCCATGCAGATAAACACTGGCAGCGGCAGCAAGTGCATGCCCACAGCCACCCCTTGTTCCTTCACACCTTGTATCAGCTGTAATCCAGTCCAGTCCAGTCCAGTGCTGCCTGCTGAGCAGCACTGACCAACACTGCCTGGGCCCAGGCTTTTATCTATCTCTGAGGCAGGCCCCATTATGATGTCAGAAAGCTGGCTCTGGAATCCTGAGGGCTCCACTATGACACGTGCAAAGTTCCGTCTGAACTTTATATAAGACGGTGCGGCTCAGTCAGTCACTCAGTGTTGCCTGAGAGGGCAACACTGCAACAGCCGGCCGCCAGGCTGTCTTTTTTTTGCACATTTATTTGCCTCCAGGAGGCCACAAGAGGGAGACAAGGGACTGCAAAATGGAAAATAGGCATCCACCAACTTTACAGACAACTTCTCTTTGCTCCTACAACCTCCATCCTTGCACAGTTTGTTATTCTTCCAGGTAACATAGTAACAAATCCAAATTGCTGCTCTCTTTGTAGGCAAGCAAGGGTTTGTTGCAACTGCAATTCTTACTTCTTCTTGGAAATGTAGGGACGACAGTACATTCCATCACATCCATCTAGTGTACACAGGTAGGTCCATTGTGGCGGGCGGGCTGCTTTAATGGCTGTTTGCTGTTCCCCCTACTCCACTCCACTATTTGACTGTGGTGCTGCATCAATCAATCAGTGGCTGGCTCAGGTGCAGCTCTTTAACCTACCTAAAAGGGAGGGCGGAGAGAAGACAAGGAAGGTGAATGAGCTGTTCCAATGTGAAATGCCGGAAACACAGAAACACAGAAGACACACACACACACACACACACACACACACACACACAACAAGAGGTGGCAATGTATTAATTAATTGCATTTAATAAATGAGCTCATTATCACACATGACTGTACAAATGCATTGTCCAACAGGTGTTGAAATAATGGGATTAAAAGGGGAGATCCCATCAGAAAGACAAAAACAATAGCAAACACAAATAGCACTTTTGGAATCTGATTTTAGTCAACACATAAGGGAAGGGTGCACCGGTCCTGGAAATACTGCAATACCAGGTCAATGCGTGGAGTGGACAGAGCAAGCTCTATTTCCATCTCCCTGTTCTAAAAATCCATTTAATATATGGTCCCCAGATAGGGGACGTATCAGATATTAAACTGATAAGAACAGATACTACACTTGATCTTAGCCAAAAGGCCGAGAAGCGATAACCCGAGCGGCCCTTGCCTTGCCCGAGCCTGTCCCATACTGCTGTTCACCCCTTGCAGCGATTGATTCAGCCTACTCCTAGGCAATTCCATGGGGCCCTGCAGGCTCACACACATTTACAGCTACTAAGCGGGAGGGAGGTGAATAAAGGCCGGAGAGGAAGCTACACAGGATTTGCTTCTTTTGCTTGCACCACAATGCAGTGCTGAAAGAGGAGGAATCTACATAAAAACGCCTTCCTGGCAACGCCCAAATGCCCTCCTGCCATGCAGATAAACACTGGCAGCGGCAGCAAGTGCATGCCCACAGCCACCCCTTGTTCCTTCACACCTTGTATCAGCTGTAATCCAGTCCAGTCCAGTCCAGTGCTGCCTGCTGAGCAGCACTGACCAACACTGCCTGGGCCCAGGCTTTTATCTATCTCTGAGGCAGGCCCCATTATGATGTCAGAAAGCTGGCTCTGGAATCCTGAGGGCTCCACTATGACACGTGCAAAGTTCCGTCTGAACTTTATATAAGACGGTGCGGCTCAGTCAGTCACTCAGTGTTGCCTGAGAGGGCAACACTGCAACAGCCGGCCGCCAGGCTGTCTTTTTTTTGCACATTTATTTGCCTCCAGGAGGCCACAAGAGGGAGACAAGGGACTGCAAAATGGAAAATAGGCATCCACCAACTTTACAGACAACTTCTCTTTGCTCCTACAACCTCCATCCTTGCACAGTTTGTTATTCTTCCAGGTAACATAGTAACAAATCCAAATTGCTGCTCTCTTTGTAGGCAAGCAAGGGTTTGTTGCAACTGCAATTCTTACTTCTTCTTGGAAATGTAGGGACGACAGTACATTCCATCACATCCATCTAGTGTACACAGGTAGGTCCATTGTGGCGGGCGGGCTGCTTTAATGGCTGTTTGCTGTTCCCCCTACTCCACTCCACTATTTGACTGTGGTGCTGCATCAATCAATCAGTGGCTGGCTCAGGTGCAGCTCTTTAACCTACCTAAAAGGGAGGGCGGAGAGAAGACAAGGAAGGTGAATGAGCTGTTCCAATGTGAAATGCCGGAAACACAGAAACACAGAAGACACACACACACACACACACACACACACACACACACAACAAGAGGTGGCAATGTATTAATTAATTGCATTTAATAAATGAGCTCATTATCACACATGACTGTACAAATGCATTGTCCAACAGGTGTTGAAATAATGGGATTAAAAGGGGAGATCCCATCAGAAAGACAAAAACAATAGCAAACACAAATAGCACTTTTGGAATCTGATTTTAGTCAACACATAAGGGAAGGGTGCACCGGTCCTGGAAATACTGCAATACCAGGTCAATGCGTGGAGTGGACAGAGCAAGCTCTATTTCCATCTCCCTGTTCTAAAAATCCATTTAATATATGGTCCCCAGATAGGGGACGTATCAGATATTAAACTGATAAGAACAGATACTACACTTGATCTTAGCCAAAAGGCCGAGAAGCGATAACCCGAGCGGCCCTTGCCTTGCCCGAGCCTGTCCCATACTGCTGTTCACCCCTTGCAGCGATTGATTCAGCCTACTCCTAGGCAATTCCATGGGGCCCTGCAGGCTCACACACATTTACAGCTACTAAGCGGGAGGGAGGTGAATAAAGGCCGGAGAGGAAGCTACACAGGATTTGCTTCTTTTGCTTGCACCACAATGCAGTGCTGAAAGAGGAGGAATCTACATAAAAACGCCTTCCTGGCAACGCCCAAATGCCCTCCTGCCATGCAGATAAACACTGGCAGCGGCAGCAAGTGCATGCCCACAGCCACCCCTTGTTCCTTCACACCTTGTATCAGCTGTAATCCAGTCCAGTCCAGTCCAGTGCTGCCTGCTGAGCAGCACTGACCAACACTGCCTGGGCCCAGGCTTTTATCTATCTCTGAGGCAGGCCCCATTATGATGTCAGAAAGCTGGCTCTGGAATCCTGAGGGCTCCACTATGACACGTGCAAAGTTCCGTCTGAACTTTATATAAGACGGTGCGGCTCAGTCAGTCACTCAGTGTTGCCTGAGAGGGCAACACTGCAACAGCCGGCCGCCAGGCTGTCTTTTTTTTGCACATTTATTTGCCTCCAGGAGGCCACAAGAGGGAGACAAGGGACTGCAAAATGGAAAATAGGCATCCACCAACTTTACAGACAACTTCTCTTTGCTCCTACAACCTCCATCCTTGCACAGTTTGTTATTCTTCCAGGTAACATAGTAACAAATCCAAATTGCTGCTCTCTTTGTAGGCAAGCAAGGGTTTGTTGCAACTGCAATTCTTACTTCTTCTTGGAAATGTAGGGACGACAGTACATTCCATCACATCCATCTAGTGTACACAGGTAGGTCCATTGTGGCGGGCGGGCTGCTTTAATGGCTGTTTGCTGTTCCCCCTACTCCACTCCACTATTTGACTGTGGTGCTGCATCAATCAATCAGTGGCTGGCTCAGGTGCAGCTCTTTAACCTACCTAAAAGGGAGGGCGGAGAGAAGACAAGGAAGGTGAATGAGCTGTTCCAATGTGAAATGCCGGAAACACAGAAACACAGAAGACACACACACACACACACACACACACACACACACACAACAAGAGGTGGCAATGTATTAATTAATTGCATTTAATAAATGAGCTCATTATCACACATGACTGTACAAATGCATTGTCCAACAGGTGTTGAAATAATGGGATTAAAAGGGGAGATCCCATCAGAAAGACAAAAACAATAGCAAACACAAATAGCACTTTTGGAATCTGATTTTAGTCAACACATAAGGGAAGGGTGCACCGGTCCTGGAAATACTGCAATACCAGGTCAATGCGTGGAGTGGACAGAGCAAGCTCTATTTCCATCTCCCTGTTCTAAAAATCCATTTAATATATGGTCCCCAGATAGGGGACGTATCAGATATTAAACTGATAAGAACAGATACTACACTTGATCTTAGCCAAAAGGCCGAGAAGCGATAACCCGAGCGGCCCTTGCCTTGCCCGAGCCTGTCCCATACTGCTGTTCACCCCTTGCAGCGATTGATTCAGCCTACTCCTAGGCAATTCCATGGGGCCCTGCAGGCTCACACACATTTACAGCTACTAAGCGGGAGGGAGGTGAATAAAGGCCGGAGAGGAAGCTACACAGGATTTGCTTCTTTTGCTTGCACCACAATGCAGTGCTGAAAGAGGAGGAATCTACATAAAAACGCCTTCCTGGCAACGCCCAAATGCCCTCCTGCCATGCAGATAAACACTGGCAGCGGCAGCAAGTGCATGCCCACAGCCACCCCTTGTTCCTTCACACCTTGTATCAGCTGTAATCCAGTCCAGTCCAGTCCAGTGCTGCCTGCTGAGCAGCACTGACCAACACTGCCTGGGCCCAGGCTTTTATCTATCTCTGAGGCAGGCCCCATTATGATGTCAGAAAGCTGGCTCTGGAATCCTGAGGGCTCCACTATGACACGTGCAAAGTTCCGTCTGAACTTTATATAAGACGGTGCGGCTCAGTCAGTCACTCAGTGTTGCCTGAGAGGGCAACACTGCAACAGCCGGCCGCCAGGCTGTCTTTTTTTTGCACATTTATTTGCCTCCAGGAGGCCACAAGAGGGAGACAAGGGACTGCAAAATGGAAAATAGGCATCCACCAACTTTACAGACAACTTCTCTTTGCTCCTACAACCTCCATCCTTGCACAGTTTGTTATTCTTCCAGGTAACATAGTAACAAATCCAAATTGCTGCTCTCTTTGTAGGCAAGCAAGGGTTTGTTGCAACTGCAATTCTTACTTCTTCTTGGAAATGTAGGGACGACAGTACATTCCATCACATCCATCTAGTGTACACAGGTAGGTCCATTGTGGCGGGCGGGCTGCTTTAATGGCTGTTTGCTGTTCCCCCTACTCCACTCCACTATTTGACTGTGGTGCTGCATCAATCAATCAGTGGCTGGCTCAGGTGCAGCTCTTTAACCTACCTAAAAGGGAGGGCGGAGAGAAGACAAGGAAGGTGAATGAGCTGTTCCAATGTGAAATGCCGGAAACACAGAAACACAGAAGACACACACACACACACACACACACACACACACACACAACAAGAGGTGGCAATGTATTAATTAATTGCATTTAATAAATGAGCTCATTATCACACATGACTGTACAAATGCATTGTCCAACAGGTGTTGAAATAATGGGATTAAAAGGGGAGATCCCATCAGAAAGACAAAAACAATAGCAAACACAAATAGCACTTTTGGAATCTGATTTTAGTCAACACATAAGGGAAGGGTGCACCGGTCCTGGAAATACTGCAATACCAGGTCAATGCGTGGAGTGGACAGAGCAAGCTCTATTTCCATCTCCCTGTTCTAAAAATCCATTTAATATATGGTCCCCAGATAGGGGACGTATCAGATATTAAACTGATAAGAACAGATACTACACTTGATCTTAGCCAAAAGGCCGAGAAGCGATAACCCGAGCGGCCCTTGCCTTGCCCGAGCCTGTCCCATACTGCTGTTCACCCCTTGCAGCGATTGATTCAGCCTACTCCTAGGCAATTCCATGGGGCCCTGCAGGCTCACACACATTTACAGCTACTAAGCGGGAGGGAGGTGAATAAAGGCCGGAGAGGAAGCTACACAGGATTTGCTTCTTTTGCTTGCACCACAATGCAGTGCTGAAAGAGGAGGAATCTACATAAAAACGCCTTCCTGGCAACGCCCAAATGCCCTCCTGCCATGCAGATAAACACTGGCAGCGGCAGCAAGTGCATGCCCACAGCCACCCCTTGTTCCTTCACACCTTGTATCAGCTGTAATCCAGTCCAGTCCAGTCCAGTGCTGCCTGCTGAGCAGCACTGACCAACACTGCCTGGGCCCAGGCTTTTATCTATCTCTGAGGCAGGCCCCATTATGATGTCAGAAAGCTGGCTCTGGAATCCTGAGGGCTCCACTATGACACGTGCAAAGTTCCGTCTGAACTTTATATAAGACGGTGCGGCTCAGTCAGTCACTCAGTGTTGCCTGAGAGGGCAACACTGCAACAGCCGGCCGCCAGGCTGTCTTTTTTTTGCACATTTATTTGCCTCCAGGAGGCCACAAGAGGGAGACAAGGGACTGCAAAATGGAAAATAGGCATCCACCAACTTTACAGACAACTTCTCTTTGCTCCTACAACCTCCATCCTTGCACAGTTTGTTATTCTTCCAGGTAACATAGTAACAAATCCAAATTGCTGCTCTCTTTGTAGGCAAGCAAGGGTTTGTTGCAACTGCAATTCTTACTTCTTCTTGGAAATGTAGGGACGACAGTACATTCCATCACATCCATCTAGTGTACACAGGTAGGTCCATTGTGGCGGGCGGGCTGCTTTAATGGCTGTTTGCTGTTCCCCCTACTCCACTCCACTATTTGACTGTGGTGCTGCATCAATCAATCAGTGGCTGGCTCAGGTGCAGCTCTTTAACCTACCTAAAAGGGAGGGCGGAGAGAAGACAAGGAAGGTGAATGAGCTGTTCCAATGTGAAATGCCGGAAACACAGAAACACAGAAGACACACACACACACACACACACACACACACACACAACAAGAGGTGGCAATGTATTAATTAATTGCATTTAATAAATGAGCTCATTATCACACATGACTGTACAAATGCATTGTCCAACAGGTGTTGAAATAATGGGATTAAAAGGGGAGATCCCATCAGAAAGACAAAAACAATAGCAAACACAAATAGCACTTTTGGAATCTGATTTTAGTCAACACATAAGGGAAGGGTGCACCGGTCCTGGAAATACTGCAATACCAGGTCAATGCGTGGAGTGGACAGAGCAAGCTCTATTTCCATCTCCCTGTTCTAAAAATCCATTTAATATATGGTCCCCAGATAGGGGACGTATCAGATATTAAACTGATAAGAACAGATACTACACTTGATCTTAGCCAAAAGGCCGAGAAGCGATAACCCGAGCGGCCCTTGCCTTGCCCGAGCCTGTCCCATACTGCTGTTCACCCCTTGCAGCGATTGATTCAGCCTACTCCTAGGCAATTCCATGGGGCCCTGCAGGCTCACACACATTTACAGCTACTAAGCGGGAGGGAGGTGAATAAAGGCCGGAGAGGAAGCTACACAGGATTTGCTTCTTTTGCTTGCACCACAATGCAGTGCTGAAAGAGGAGGAATCTACATAAAAACGCCTTCCTGGCAACGCCCAAATGCCCTCCTGCCATGCAGATAAACACTGGCAGCGGCAGCAAGTGCATGCCCACAGCCACCCCTTGTTCCTTCACACCTTGTATCAGCTGTAATCCAGTCCAGTCCAGTCCAGTGCTGCCTGCTGAGCAGCACTGACCAACACTGCCTGGGCCCAGGCTTTTATCTATCTCTGAGGCAGGCCCCATTATGATGTCAGAAAGCTGGCTCTGGAATCCTGAGGGCTCCACTATGACACGTGCAAAGTTCCGTCTGAACTTTATATAAGACGGTGCGGCTCAGTCAGTCACTCAGTGTTGCCTGAGAGGGCAACACTGCAACAGCCGGCCGCCAGGCTGTCTTTTTTTTGCACATTTATTTGCCTCCAGGAGGCCACAAGAGGGAGACAAGGGACTGCAAAATGGAAAATAGGCATCCACCAACTTTACAGACAACTTCTCTTTGCTCCTACAACCTCCATCCTTGCACAGTTTGTTATTCTTCCAGGTAACATAGTAACAAATCCAAATTGCTGCTCTCTTTGTAGGCAAGCAAGGGTTTGTTGCAACTGCAATTCTTACTTCTTCTTGGAAATGTAGGGACGACAGTACATTCCATCACATCCATCTAGTGTACACAGGTAGGTCCATTGTGGCGGGCGGGCTGCTTTAATGGCTGTTTGCTGTTCCCCCTACTCCACTCCACTATTTGACTGTGGTGCTGCATCAATCAATCAGTGGCTGGCTCAGGTGCAGCTCTTTAACCTACCTAAAAGGGAGGGCGGAGAGAAGACAAGGAAGGTGAATGAGCTGTTCCAATGTGAAATGCCGGAAACACAGAAACACAGAAGACACACACACACACACACACACACACACACACACACAACAAGAGGTGGCAATGTATTAATTAATTGCATTTAATAAATGAGCTCATTATCACACATGACTGTACAAATGCATTGTCCAACAGGTGTTGAAATAATGGGATTAAAAGGGGAGATCCCATCAGAAAGACAAAAACAATAGCAAACACAAATAGCACTTTTGGAATCTGATTTTAGTCAACACATAAGGGAAGGGTGCACCGGTCCTGGAAATACTGCAATACCAGGTCAATGCGTGGAGTGGACAGAGCAAGCTCTATTTCCATCTCCCTGTTCTAAAAATCCATTTAATATATGGTCCCCAGATAGGGGACGTATCAGATATTAAACTGATAAGAACAGATACTACACTTGATCTTAGCCAAAAGGCCGAGAAGCGATAACCCGAGCGGCCCTTGCCTTGCCCGAGCCTGTCCCATACTGCTGTTCACCCCTTGCAGCGATTGATTCAGCCTACTCCTAGGCAATTCCATGGGGCCCTGCAGGCTCACACACATTTACAGCTACTAAGCGGGAGGGAGGTGAATAAAGGCCGGAGAGGAAGCTACACAGGATTTGCTTCTTTTGCTTGCACCACAATGCAGTGCTGAAAGAGGAGGAATCTACATAAAAACGCCTTCCTGGCAACGCCCAAATGCCCTCCTGCCATGCAGATAAACACTGGCAGCGGCAGCAAGTGCATGCCCACAGCCACCCCTTGTTCCTTCACACCTTGTATCAGCTGTAATCCAGTCCAGTCCAGTCCAGTGCTGCCTGCTGAGCAGCACTGACCAACACTGCCTGGGCCCAGGCTTTTATCTATCTCTGAGGCAGGCCCCATTATGATGTCAGAAAGCTGGCTCTGGAATCCTGAGGGCTCCACTATGACACGTGCAAAGTTCCGTCTGAACTTTATATAAGACGGTGCGGCTCAGTCAGTCACTCAGTGTTGCCTGAGAGGGCAACACTGCAACAGCCGGCCGCCAGGCTGTCTTTTTTTTGCACATTTATTTGCCTCCAGGAGGCCACAAGAGGGAGACAAGGGACTGCAAAATGGAAAATAGGCATCCACCAACTTTACAGACAACTTCTCTTTGCTCCTACAACCTCCATCCTTGCACAGTTTGTTATTCTTCCAGGTAACATAGTAACAAATCCAAATTGCTGCTCTCTTTGTAGGCAAGCAAGGGTTTGTTGCAACTGCAATTCTTACTTCTTCTTGGAAATGTAGGGACGACAGTACATTCCATCACATCCATCTAGTGTACACAGGTAGGTCCATTGTGGCGGGCGGGCTGCTTTAATGGCTGTTTGCTGTTCCCCCTACTCCACTCCACTATTTGACTGTGGTGCTGCATCAATCAATCAGTGGCTGGCTCAGGTGCAGCTCTTTAACCTACCTAAAAGGGAGGGCGGAGAGAAGACAAGGAAGGTGAATGAGCTGTTCCAATGTGAAATGCCGGAAACACAGAAACACAGAAGACACACACACACACACACACACACACACACACACACAACAAGAGGTGGCAATGTATTAATTAATTGCATTTAATAAATGAGCTCATTATCACACATGACTGTACAAATGCATTGTCCAACAGGTGTTGAAATAATGGGATTAAAAGGGGAGATCCCATCAGAAAGACAAAAACAATAGCAAACACAAATAGCACTTTTGGAATCTGATTTTAGTCAACACATAAGGGAAGGGTGCACCGGTCCTGGAAATACTGCAATACCAGGTCAATGCGTGGAGTGGACAGAGCAAGCTCTATTTCCATCTCCCTGTTCTAAAAATCCATTTAATATATGGTCCCCAGATAGGGGACGTATCAGATATTAAACTGATAAGAACAGATAAGGTTTCAACAAAGTTTTTTATTGGCAAAAATATTATATTTTACAGACTTTTTTTTAAAATTGAAACCACAAGATAAAATCAATGGCATAATACATAAATATTCATACATTTAAATGAATACAAAAGTAATAATAATAAGACCAGTAATACAGATGTTATAATAAAAGTACAGAACAATAGCAGGATAAAATTTATACAGGGCATAAAAGACATAAAAGAATAAAACCATTTTTATTTACAATGTTATGGTATTCCACATTTGCAAACACCACATGGATGTTGCTTCTTTTACCCCTAGCTGCTTTTTGTCCCTAAGATAATAAATGTACATTTCACTTAGGGCATATTTGACACAATTTTTAACATCAATAAAATCATGTTTAAAAAGCAGAATGTTCCTAACCTTCCAGATGGCATTCTTAAAACAGTTTAAAATGATCCAACAGACCATTTGCTGTTTAAAACTTGGGCAGTTAAAAAGACCATAAAACACGTATTCAAATTTAAGATCTTTAAGACCGCAGGCCCATTTCAACAATGGGCCTACCTTCCTCCAAACCTCCTGTGCATATGGGCAGTTCCAAAACAGGTGCATTACCGTCTCGTCGTCACCACACCTGTCTCTCGGGCACTTGGCTCTCGCCACCAGTCCTCGCCTATGCTGGAATTCACGGGTAGGGAGGCACTGGTGAACGATTGCCCAGGCAAGGTCCTTGTGCACATTTGCCATAAATTTCCCGAAAACGTTCCGCCACACCACCTTGGACCTTGCCTGTGAGAAATTTGAAACTGCCAGTGTATCCTCCTGCCGCCTACAGGAGAGTGACACTTTTTTCTGGTCCCCCAATATGTCAGGCTCCAATTCTTGGAGACCTAGGAGCCTGACAGTTTTTTCGAGCACCGCATATTGTTTTGGGGGACACAGAAGCACAGGAGAATTCAAAGGGACACGAAACCATCGTTTAAAAATCATGCCCGTAGCGTACTTTAAAAAGTAGCTAAAAATACCATCAGAATTATACATTTTAAAACAGAAGCAAAAGTATTTAATGTAAAAGAAGTTAAAAAGGTTAGGAACATCTCTCCCGCCATTGTCCTTACATCTGTACATAAAATCACGTTTTAGTTTTTCCATTTTGGAACCCCATAAAAACATAAAACAGATCCTGGTCACTTTTTTAATATATAAAATTGTTGGAGGGAAAACCATAGCTACATAAAGCATTATGGGTAATAAAACAGATTTAATTATTAAAACTTTTCCCTCCATGGTGAGATTTCTCAAATTCCACATTAAAACCTTTTTTTCCATTTTGGCAATTACTGAATCCCAATTGGGTCTCCCATCGTTTTCTTGATTAAAAACAATTCCTAAAATTTTTATCTGATCCTGCTGCATGTTAACTCCTGGTGTCACAGAGGAATCCCATACACCAGTATAAAAACAGTCACATTTATCAACGTTTAATTTAAAACCAGAGGCTTCACAAAAAAAGCCGGTGTTCCTCAATGCCCTTCTCATAGAAGCGGCGTCTGGGCATAGGATGGTGGCGTCATCCATATAGCCTAGGATTTTTACCTGGTTCCCCCTTCCTCCAGGTATGGGCACGCCTCTGATGACTTTATCATCTCTTATTAGGGTGAACAGAGGTTCAATGGCACAAATAAAAAGGAGCGGAGACAACGGGCACCCCTGTTTCACCCCTGATAAAAGAGGAACACCTTTAGTTAAAAATCCGTTGATAGAAATTTGGCTAAAACAGGATCGATATAAAAGCTTAATACGTGTTAAAATAATTTCAGGAACAGCCATCTTTTTAAGAACCATAAAAAGATATTCATGGGAGACCCGGTCAAAAGCCTTCTCGAAATCTAAGGATAAAATAGCAAGGCTTTGACCCCTTTCTTTAAAATACCAAATGATGTCACGTAAAATATTCAGGGACTCAGTAATTGACCTCCCAGGTACCCCACATACCTGGTTTGGATGGATTAATTTATGAATAAAAGGTTTAAAACGGATTGTTATTAGTTTAGCTAAAATTTTACAATCAACGTTTAAAAGAGTAATAGGGCGCCAGTTTTTTAACTGGTCCTTCTCACCTTTTTTAAAAATTAAGGACACAATCCCCCTCCTCCAGGAAGGGGGCAGCTCTTCAGTAATAAAAACTTCCTTATACAATAAAAACATGTCATTCTTTAAAATTTCCCAAAAAGCATGATAAAATTCGATGGGCAGACCATCTTCCCCAGGAGCTTTCCCATTAGAAAAACTTTTAAAAGCAAATAAAAGTTCCTCCAAGGTAATATTACGGGATAAAACTTCCTGGTCTAAAATATCTAGCTTGGCATCAAGGGAATTAAGAACATGTTCTAAAAAGGAAGGATCAATATTTTTCTTGTTAAAAAGAGATTGGTAGAAATTAAAAGCAGAATTTAAAATGCCGACCATAGTGGTTTCTCCTTCAAGGTTTAAAATGACATCTCGTTTATCCATTACCTTTTTGAAGAAGAACCGGGAACACTTCTCGCCATCCTCGAGGTACTTTACATGTGAATTAAAAATTATTTGTTTCCCTTTCTCTTCTATGGCATGTTTTATTTCAGCTTTAAGATTTAAAATATCATCATCAACATCCATACCAATCTCCTTCAATTTAAAAAGTACATGTAAACGTTTATTAAGAACATAAAACCATTGTTTTTTCTCTTTTGCTTTCTTCTTACCTGCTCGAATAAAAAAAGCTCTGATTTTGGGTTTAATGCCCTCCCACCAGTGTAGCATAGGCTGACTGGGCGCTCTATGGGACTGCCAACACTGGTAGGTCCGCACAAACTCCTCTTTAATGATGGGGTCCTCCAGGAGTGTGGTGTTTAGTCTCCAGGGACCCCTACAAGCTTTTTGCTCTCCCTCTAGCTCCAGGTGCACCGAAAGGAGCTTGTGATCAGATAAAATATTTGTTAAAAGCAAACATTTTTTGGGAATAAAACTATTAGAAGTGAAAATAAAATCAATTCTGGAGCTCACTCTTCCATTGGACCAGGTGGGGCCTGGGTCCGCAGGCAAGAGTTCCCTCCAGCAATCTTTCAATTTAAAATCACCAATAAAATTCTTGAGCAGGTAAGAAGTACGGTCAATTTTTCGATTAAAATCCCCACCCTGCCGGTGTTCTCCATCACGTACACAGTTAAAATCACCACCCACCAGCAGGGGGGTAGACCCAACACAAAACAATGGTAAAATCTCTAATAGTTCTGCCCTCTCCTGTTTGGTAGGAGGGGCATAAACGTTTAAAACACGAATTAAAATTCCATTAAAAAGCAAATGTATTAAAATAGCTCTGCCGGGCATGATTTCAGTCACTGTTTGGATGGAGATAAAACGACCTCGGCAGAGCAATCCAACCCCCGCAGAGCGACAGTCATTTCCACCAGACCAGACTGAGGGGCCTAGTTTCCAGTCCATCTTTAAATCTTGATATTCCAAGTCATTAGGGATTCCACATTCTTGAAGCAGGCAAAGGTCAAAGTCCACAGTCTCTAAAAATGAAAATAAAGCAGTCCTGCGGACAGGGCTCTTTAGGGACCTCACATTTAGTGAGGCGACTTTGATAGGAACCAACATAGTCTTAGTTGAGGTCAGAGTCCGAACCAGAAGAGTCGTACTCGGAGATCAGCTGCGAGTCTGGACCCCCTTTTTGAGGGGTCAATAAATCTTGGATGTTGGTAGGGTCAGAGCCAGATACGTGGGCGGCTCCAACCCCCACACTGCTCTCATCCGAACTCCGATAGGCAGCTTTCCTCCGAACTCCGGACTCCTCTTCCTCTCGCTGTCTCTTTGCAGAATGGCTCCTATCCATCTCCTCGAAGTCGCTCTCACCCATCTCTGGCCCCTGGCTGAAGATATCGCTGATGTCCTTACTGGGCAGCTGCACAGGGGCCTGTGAGGTCCCATCACTCTTGGCAACCTTTGCCTGCTTACGGGGAGCCTTCATCGCAAGCCCCTCCACAACCGCAGTGGAGGAACTTTGCTCCGACCCCCCCGTTGACCGGTAATGGTCAAAACGAGGCTCCAATCCAGCATATTTTAGGGTTTTCTTAATGGAGCCCTCGTCTGACACAGAGTGTCTCCGCTCCATGCCCACACTCTTGGGACAGGCGTCAGGTCCTACTGCAGAACCTACGGAGCCACGACGCCTGTCGCTAACCACTGCCTCAACAGGGTCCACTGCAGGCGGAGCAGAGGACCTGTTTGCAGAGGTGCCGGTCAACTTATGTCCAGCAGAGTCAGAATTCCTCCTGCTCTGCCTGGACCCGGTGGAATCCCTATGGCCGTCCCTCGAGGCTGACATCGGTGGGCCCCCCGATGGAGCTGTGAAGGACTTTGGCCTGGACCCCTCAGTCGTCAATGCTCGTTTTGGGGCATTACCAGCGGCGTCTGCACATGTTGCAAACTGCCGCTCTGGCCCTGGTCTGGGTGGCCCAGATTTCGCTCTGCGGGGGCAATCTTTAAAAGCATGCCCAGTCATGCCGCACAGATTGCACAACACCTCGGAACTGCATTTTGCCGCCACGTGTCCAACCTGGCCACACCTGTTACACTGCACCACATGGGGCCGGTCACAATGTTCTCTGGTGTGGCCATATCTCAAGCAGTTCCGGCAGGCTATTGGCATCTGGGGGTAAAATAAGAATCCTCGATTCTTCCCAATGGCAAAGTTCTGGGGTGGGTGATGTAAGCCTCCAATGCCATTGGGATCCTGGCGGAACTTCACCCAATATTTCCTTTTGCCGTTCCAGAAGCTCTGGGTGTTCAAGATTTTGTGTGAGAAGCGGACCTCCCTGCAGTAACGACTGAGGAAGGTTTCAATGTCACACTCTGAGACAAATGGACTGAACATGCACATCACGAGCGGGACTTCTTCCTCCCCGTAGAGGAATAAAAAGTTCAGTCCATTTAGCCGCTCCTCACTCTGGTCCGCATCAGACAATCTTTTGTGCATGTTGTCGCAACATGCCGCGGCCGTAAAGGATATGGTGTACCGACCGCGGCTTTCCTGGTCATTGAGACACAGGATGTCCGCCCGCTTGAGCCCCAGGAAGTCCAGCAGAATCACCTCCACAATGAAGCGAAGGTTCTTCCGCTGGCGATGGCCTTCTTCCACCTCGATGCGGACGGACTGGCGCAACCGGGTGTCCCCGGATGCAAATCCAAATGTAAATGGCATTTTCAGTGCCTGGGGGCTAAGCCTGTCCCTTATAGCAGCAAGGGCTCAGATTCCACAATTAAGTGGAACCCTCCCCCAAGGCCAAGGATTAGGGTACCCCAGACACCTACGAAGCCCGATAAACGCCCTCGGAACGCTCTTAGAAAAACGCCTCAAGGCCGGTTGACCTCTTGGGTAAGGCGCGATCGCAACTCGTTGTCCGGGGGCTAAGCCCACTCCCCAAATAGCAGCAAGGGGGTGAAGTCTCTCTGTGAAAAGAGACGATCCCCCAAGGCCAAGGAGCAGGGTACCCCGGACACCTCCCAACAAAACCAGATGCAGAAATACTACACCTGATCTTGCCAAAAGGCCGAGAAGCGATAACCCGAGCGGCCCTTGCCTTGCCCGAGCCTGTCCCATACTGCTGTTCACCCCTTGCAGCGATTGATTCAGCCTACTCCTAGGCAATTCCATGGGGCCCTGCAGGCTCACACACATTTACAGCTACTAAGCGGGAGGGAGGTGAATAAAGGCCGGAGAGGAAGCTACACAGGATTTGCTTCTTTTGCTTGCACCACAATGCAGTGCTGAAAGAGGAGGAATCTACATAAAAACGCCTTCCTGGCAACGCCCAAATGCCCTCCTGCCATGCAGATAAACACTGGCAGCGGCAGCAAGTGCATGCCCACAGCCACCCCTTGTTCCTTCACACCTTGTATCAGCTGTAATCCAGTCCAGTCCAGTCCAGTGCTGCCTGCTGAGCAGCACTGACCAACACTGCCTGGGCCCAGGCTTTTATCTATCTCTGAGGCAGGCCCCATTATGATGTCAGAAAGCTGGCTCTGGAATCCTGAGGGCTCCACTATGACACGTGCAAAGTTCCGTCTGAACTTTATATAAGACGGTGCGGCTCAGTCAGTCACTCAGTGTTGCCTGAGAGGGCAACACTGCAACAGCCGGCCGCCAGGCTGTCTTTTTTTTGCACATTTATTTGCCTCCAGGAGGCCACAAGAGGGAGACAAGGGACTGCAAAATGGAAAATAGGCATCCACCAACTTTACAGACAACTTCTCTTTGCTCCTACAACCTCCATCCTTGCACAGTTTGTTATTCTTCCAGGTAACATAGTAACAAATCCAAATTGCTGCTCTCTTTGTAGGCAAGCAAGGGTTTGTTGCAACTGCAATTCTTACTTCTTCTTGGAAATGTAGGGACGACAGTACATTCCATCACATCCATCTAGTGTACACAGGTAGGTCCATTGTGGCGGGCGGGCTGCTTTAATGGCTGTTTGCTGTTCCCCCTACTCCACTCCACTATTTGACTGTGGTGCTGCATCAATCAATCAGTGGCTGGCTCAGGTGCAGCTCTTTAACCTACCTAAAAGGGAGGGCGGAGAGAAGACAAGGAAGGTGAATGAGCTGTTCCAATGTGAAATGCCGGAAACACAGAAACACAGAAGACACACACACACACACACACACACACACACACACACAACAAGAGGTGGCAATGTATTAATTAATTGCATTTAATAAATGAGCTCATTATCACACATGACTGTACAAATGCATTGTCCAACAGGTGTTGAAATAATGGGATTAAAAGGGGAGATCCCATCAGAAAGACAAAAACAATAGCAAACACAAATAGCACTTTTGGAATCTGATTTTAGTCAACACATAAGGGAAGGGTGCACCGGTCCTGGAAATACTGCAATACCAGGTCAATGCGTGGAGTGGACAGAGCAAGCTCTATTTCCATCTCCCTGTTCTAAAAATCCATTTAATATATGGTCCCCAGATAGGGGACGTATCAGATATTAAACTGATAAGAACAGATACTACACTTGATCTTAGCCAAAAGGCCGAGAAGCGATAACCCGAGCGGCCCTTGCCTTGCCCGAGCCTGTCCCATACTGCTGTTCACCCCTTGCAGCGATTGATTCAGCCTACTCCTAGGCAATTCCATGGGGCCCTGCAGGCTCACACACATTTACAGCTACTAAGCGGGAGGGAGGTGAATAAAGGCCGGAGAGGAAGCTACACAGGATTTGCTTCTTTTGCTTGCACCACAATGCAGTGCTGAAAGAGGAGGAATCTACATAAAAACGCCTTCCTGGCAACGCCCAAATGCCCTCCTGCCATGCAGATAAACACTGGCAGCGGCAGCAAGTGCATGCCCACAGCCACCCCTTGTTCCTTCACACCTTGTATCAGCTGTAATCCAGTCCAGTCCAGTCCAGTGCTGCCTGCTGAGCAGCACTGACCAACACTGCCTGGGCCCAGGCTTTTATCTATCTCTGAGGCAGGCCCCATTATGATGTCAGAAAGCTGGCTCTGGAATCCTGAGGGCTCCACTATGACACGTGCAAAGTTCCGTCTGAACTTTATATAAGACGGTGCGGCTCAGTCAGTCACTCAGTGTTGCCTGAGAGGGCAACACTGCAACAGCCGGCCGCCAGGCTGTCTTTTTTTTGCACATTTATTTGCCTCCAGGAGGCCACAAGAGGGAGACAAGGGACTGCAAAATGGAAAATAGGCATCCACCAACTTTACAGACAACTTCTCTTTGCTCCTACAACCTCCATCCTTGCACAGTTTGTTATTCTTCCAGGTAACATAGTAACAAATCCAAATTGCTGCTCTCTTTGTAGGCAAGCAAGGGTTTGTTGCAACTGCAATTCTTACTTCTTCTTGGAAATGTAGGGACGACAGTACATTCCATCACATCCATCTAGTGTACACAGGTAGGTCCATTGTGGCGGGCGGGCTGCTTTAATGGCTGTTTGCTGTTCCCCCTACTCCACTCCACTATTTGACTGTGGTGCTGCATCAATCAATCAGTGGCTGGCTCAGGTGCAGCTCTTTAACCTACCTAAAAGGGAGGGCGGAGAGAAGACAAGGAAGGTGAATGAGCTGTTCCAATGTGAAATGCCGGAAACACAGAAACACAGAAGACACACACACACACACACACACACACACACACACACAACAAGAGGTGGCAATGTATTAATTAATTGCATTTAATAAATGAGCTCATTATCACACATGACTGTACAAATGCATTGTCCAACAGGTGTTGAAATAATGGGATTAAAAGGGGAGATCCCATCAGAAAGACAAAAACAATAGCAAACACAAATAGCACTTTTGGAATCTGATTTTAGTCAACACATAAGGGAAGGGTGCACCGGTCCTGGAAATACTGCAATACCAGGTCAATGCGTGGAGTGGACAGAGCAAGCTCTATTTCCATCTCCCTGTTCTAAAAATCCATTTAATATATGGTCCCCAGATAGGGGACGTATCAGATATTAAACTGATAAGAACAGATACTACACTTGATCTTAGCCAAAAGGCCGAGAAGCGATAACCCGAGCGGCCCTTGCCTTGCCCGAGCCTGTCCCATACTGCTGTTCACCCCTTGCAGCGATTGATTCAGCCTACTCCTAGGCAATTCCATGGGGCCCTGCAGGCTCACACACATTTACAGCTACTAAGCGGGAGGGAGGTGAATAAAGGCCGGAGAGGAAGCTACACAGGATTTGCTTCTTTTGCTTGCACCACAATGCAGTGCTGAAAGAGGAGGAATCTACATAAAAACGCCTTCCTGGCAACGCCCAAATGCCCTCCTGCCATGCAGATAAACACTGGCAGCGGCAGCAAGTGCATGCCCACAGCCACCCCTTGTTCCTTCACACCTTGTATCAGCTGTAATCCAGTCCAGTCCAGTCCAGTGCTGCCTGCTGAGCAGCACTGACCAACACTGCCTGGGCCCAGGCTTTTATCTATCTCTGAGGCAGGCCCCATTATGATGTCAGAAAGCTGGCTCTGGAATCCTGAGGGCTCCACTATGACACGTGCAAAGTTCCGTCTGAACTTTATATAAGACGGTGCGGCTCAGTCAGTCACTCAGTGTTGCCTGAGAGGGCAACACTGCAACAGCCGGCCGCCAGGCTGTCTTTTTTTTGCACATTTATTTGCCTCCAGGAGGCCACAAGAGGGAGACAAGGGACTGCAAAATGGAAAATAGGCATCCACCAACTTTACAGACAACTTCTCTTTGCTCCTACAACCTCCATCCTTGCACAGTTTGTTATTCTTCCAGGTAACATAGTAACAAATCCAAATTGCTGCTCTCTTTGTAGGCAAGCAAGGGTTTGTTGCAACTGCAATTCTTACTTCTTCTTGGAAATGTAGGGACGACAGTACATTCCATCACATCCATCTAGTGTACACAGGTAGGTCCATTGTGGCGGGCGGGCTGCTTTAATGGCTGTTTGCTGTTCCCCCTACTCCACTCCACTATTTGACTGTGGTGCTGCATCAATCAATCAGTGGCTGGCTCAGGTGCAGCTCTTTAACCTACCTAAAAGGGAGGGCGGAGAGAAGACAAGGAAGGTGAATGAGCTGTTCCAATGTGAAATGCCGGAAACACAGAAACACAGAAGACACACACACACACACACACACACACACACACACACACACAACAAGAGGTGGCAATGTATTAATTAATTGCATTTAATAAATGAGCTCATTATCACACATGACTGTACAAATGCATTGTCCAACAGGTGTTGAAATAATGGGATTAAAAGGGGAGATCCCATCAGAAAGACAAAAACAATAGCAAACACAAATAGCACTTTTGGAATCTGATTTTAGTCAACACATAAGGGAAGGGTGCACCGGTCCTGGAAATACTGCAATACCAGGTCAATGCGTGGAGTGGACAGAGCAAGCTCTATTTCCATCTCCCTGTTCTAAAAATCCATTTAATATATGGTCCCCAGATAGGGGACGTATCAGATATTAAACTGATAAGAACAGATACTACACTTGATCTTAGCCAAAAGGCCGAGAAGCGATAACCCGAGCGGCCCTTGCCTTGCCCGAGCCTGTCCCATACTGCTGTTCACCCCTTGCAGCGATTGATTCAGCCTACTCCTAGGCAATTCCATGGGGCCCTGCAGGCTCACACACATTTACAGCTACTAAGCGGGAGGGAGGTGAATAAAGGCCGGAGAGGAAGCTACACAGGATTTGCTTCTTTTGCTTGCACCACAATGCAGTGCTGAAAGAGGAGGAATCTACATAAAAACGCCTTCCTGGCAACGCCCAAATGCCCTCCTGCCATGCAGATAAACACTGGCAGCGGCAGCAAGTGCATGCCCACAGCCACCCCTTGTTCCTTCACACCTTGTATCAGCTGTAATCCAGTCCAGTCCAGTCCAGTGCTGCCTGCTGAGCAGCACTGACCAACACTGCCTGGGCCCAGGCTTTTATCTATCTCTGAGGCAGGCCCCATTATGATGTCAGAAAGCTGGCTCTGGAATCCTGAGGGCTCCACTATGACACGTGCAAAGTTCCGTCTGAACTTTATATAAGACGGTGCGGCTCAGTCAGTCACTCAGTGTTGCCTGAGAGGGCAACACTGCAACAGCCGGCCGCCAGGCTGTCTTTTTTTTGCACATTTATTTGCCTCCAGGAGGCCACAAGAGGGAGACAAGGGACTGCAAAATGGAAAATAGGCATCCACCAACTTTACAGACAACTTCTCTTTGCTCCTACAACCTCCATCCTTGCACAGTTTGTTATTCTTCCAGGTAACATAGTAACAAATCCAAATTGCTGCTCTCTTTGTAGGCAAGCAAGGGTTTGTTGCAACTGCAATTCTTACTTCTTCTTGGAAATGTAGGGACGACAGTACATTCCATCACATCCATCTAGTGTACACAGGTAGGTCCATTGTGGCGGGCGGGCTGCTTTAATGGCTGTTTGCTGTTCCCCCTACTCCACTCCACTATTTGACTGTGGTGCTGCATCAATCAATCAGTGGCTGGCTCAGGTGCAGCTCTTTAACCTACCTAAAAGGGAGGGCGGAGAGAAGACAAGGAAGGTGAATGAGCTGTTCCAATGTGAAATGCCGGAAACACAGAAACACAGAAGACACACACACACACACACACACACACACACACACACAACAAGAGGTGGCAATGTATTAATTAATTGCATTTAATAAATGAGCTCATTATCACACATGACTGTACAAATGCATTGTCCAACAGGTGTTGAAATAATGGGATTAAAAGGGGAGATCCCATCAGAAAGACAAAAACAATAGCAAACACAAATAGCACTTTTGGAATCTGATTTTAGTCAACACATAAGGGAAGGGTGCACCGGTCCTGGAAATACTGCAATACCAGGTCAATGCGTGGAGTGGACAGAGCAAGCTCTATTTCCATCTCCCTGTTCTAAAAATCCATTTAATATATGGTCCCCAGATAGGGGACGTATCAGATATTAAACTGATAAGAACAGATACTACACTTGATCTTAGCCAAAAGGCCGAGAAGCGATAACCCGAGCGGCCCTTGCCTTGCCCGAGCCTGTCCCATACTGCTGTTCACCCCTTGCAGCGATTGATTCAGCCTACTCCTAGGCAATTCCATGGGGCCCTGCAGGCTCACACACATTTACAGCTACTAAGCGGGAGGGAGGTGAATAAAGGCCGGAGAGGAAGCTACACAGGATTTGCTTCTTTTGCTTGCACCACAATGCAGTGCTGAAAGAGGAGGAATCTACATAAAAACGCCTTCCTGGCAACGCCCAAATGCCCTCCTGCCATGCAGATAAACACTGGCAGCGGCAGCAAGTGCATGCCCACAGCCACCCCTTGTTCCTTCACACCTTGTATCAGCTGTAATCCAGTCCAGTCCAGTCCAGTGCTGCCTGCTGAGCAGCACTGACCAACACTGCCTGGGCCCAGGCTTTTATCTATCTCTGAGGCAGGCCCCATTATGATGTCAGAAAGCTGGCTCTGGAATCCTGAGGGCTCCACTATGACACGTGCAAAGTTCCGTCTGAACTTTATATAAGACGGTGCGGCTCAGTCAGTCACTCAGTGTTGCCTGAGAGGGCAACACTGCAACAGCCGGCCGCCAGGCTGTCTTTTTTTTGCACATTTATTTGCCTCCAGGAGGCCACAAGAGGGAGACAAGGGACTGCAAAATGGAAAATAGGCATCCACCAACTTTACAGACAACTTCTCTTTGCTCCTACAACCTCCATCCTTGCACAGTTTGTTATTCTTCCAGGTAACATAGTAACAAATCCAAATTGCTGCTCTCTTTGTAGGCAAGCAAGGGTTTGTTGCAACTGCAATTCTTACTTCTTCTTGGAAATGTAGGGACGACAGTACATTCCATCACATCCATCTAGTGTACACAGGTAGGTCCATTGTGGCGGGCGGGCTGCTTTAATGGCTGTTTGCTGTTCCCCCTACTCCACTCCACTATTTGACTGTGGTGCTGCATCAATCAATCAGTGGCTGGCTCAGGTGCAGCTCTTTAACCTACCTAAAAGGGAGGGCGGAGAGAAGACAAGGAAGGTGAATGAGCTGTTCCAATGTGAAATGCCGGAAACACAGAAACACAGAAGACACACACACACACACACACACACACACACACACACAACAAGAGGAAGAGGTGGCAATGTATTCATTAATTGCATTTAATAAATGAGCTCATTATCACACATGACTGTACAAATGCATTGTCCAACAGGTGTTGAAATAATGGGATTAAAAGGGGAGATCCCTTCAGAAAGACAGAAACAATGGCAAAGAGAAAAAACACTTTTGGAATCTGATTTTAGTCAACACATAAGGGAAGGGTGCACCGGTCCTGGAAATACTGCAATACCAGGTCAATGCGTGGAGTGGACAGAGCAAGCTCTATTTCCATCTCCCTGTTCTAAAAATCCATTTAATATATGGTCCCCAGATAGGGGACGTATCAGATATTAAACTGATAAGAACAGATACTACACTTGATCTTAGCCAAAAGGCCGAGAAGCGATAACCCGAGCGGCCCTTGCCTTGCCCGAGCCTGTCCCATACTGCTGTTCACCCCTTGCAGCGATTCAGCCTACTCCTAGGCAATTCCATGGGGCCCTGCAGGCTCACACACATTTACAGCTACTAAGCGGGAGGTGAATAAAGGCCGGAGAGGAAGCCAGACAGGATTTGCTTCTTTTGCTTGCACCACAATGCAGTGCTGAAAGAGGAGGAATCTACATAAAAACGCCTTCCTGGCAACGCCCAAATGCCCTCCTGCCATGCAGATAAACACTGGCAGCGGCAGCAAGTGCATGCCCACAGCCACCCCTTGTTCCTTCACACCTTGTATCAGCTTTAATCCAGTCCTGTGCTGCCTGCTGAGCAGCACTGAACAACACTGCCTGGGCCCAGGCTTTTATCTCTGAGGCAGGCCCCATTATGATGTCAGAAAGCTGGCTCTGGAATCCTGAGGGCTCCACTATGACACGTGCAAAGTTCCGTCTGAACTTTATATAAGACTGTGAGGCTCAGTCAGTCACTCAGTGTTGCCTGAGAGGGCAACACTGCAACAGCCGGCCGCCAGGCTGTCTTTTTTTTGCACATTTATTTGCCTCCAGGAGGCCACAAGAGGGAGACAAGGGACTGCAAAATGGAAAATAGGCATCCACCAACTTTACAGACAACTTCTCTTTGCTCCTACAACCTCCATCCTTGCACAGTTTGTTATTCTTCCAGGTAACATAGTAACAAATCCAAATTGCTGCTCTCTTTGTAGGCAAGCAAGGGTTTGTTGCAACTGCAATTCTTACTTCTTCTTGAAATGTAGGGACGACAGTACATTCCATCACATCCACCTAGTGTACACAGGTAGGTCCATTGTGGCGGGTAGGCGGCTGGCTGCTTTAATGGCTGTTTGCTGTTCCCCTACTCCACTCCACTCCACTATTTGACTGTGGTGCTGCATCAATCAGTGGCTGGCTCAGGTGCAGCTCTTTAACTTACCTAGGAGGGAGGGAGGGAGGGAGGGCGGAGAGAAGACAAGGAAGGTGAATGAGCTGTTCCAATGTGAAATGCCGGAAACACAGAAACACAGAAGACACACACACACACACACACACACACACAACAAGAGGTGGCAATGTATTCATTAATTGCATTTAATAAATGAGCTCATTATCACACATGACTGTACAAATGCATTGTCCAACAGGTGTTGAAATAATGGGATTAAAAGGGGAGATCCCTTCAGAAAGACAGAAACAATGGCAAAGAGAAAAAACACTTTTGGAATCTGATTTTAGTCAACACATAAGGGAAGGGTGCACCGGTCCTGGAAATACTGCAATACCAGGTCAATGCGTGGAGTGGACAGAGCAAGCTCTATTTCCATCTCCCTGTTCTAAAAATCCATTTAATATATGGTCCCCAGATAGGGGACGTATCAGATATTAAACTGATAAGAACAGATACTACACTTGATCTTAGCCAAAAGGCCGAGAAGCGATAACCCGAGCGGCCCTTGCCTTGCCCGAGCCTGTCCCATACTGCTGTTCACCCCTTGCAGCGATTCAGCCTACTCCTAGGCAATTCCATGGGGCCCTGCAGGCTCACACACATTTACAGCTACTAAGCGGGAGGTGAATAAAGGCCGGAGAGGAAGCCAGACAGGATTTGCTTCTTTTGCTTGCACCACAATGCAGTGCTGAAAGAGGAGGAATCTACATAAAAACGCCTTCCTGGCAACGCCCAAATGCCCTCCTGCCATGCAGATAAACACTGGCAGCGGCAGCAAGTGCATGCCCACAGCCACCCCTTGTTCCTTCACACCTTGTATCAGCTTTAATCCAGTCCTGTGCTGCCTGCTGAGCAGCACTGAACAACACTGCCTGGGCCCAGGCTTTTATCTCTGAGGCAGGCCCCATTATGATGTCAGAAAGCTGGCTCTGGAATCCTGAGGGCTCCACTATGACACGTGCAAAGTTCCGTCTGAACTTTATATAAGACTGTGAGGCTCAGTCAGTCACTCAGTGTTGCCTGAGAGGGCAACACTGCAACAGCCGGCCGCCAGGCTGTCTTTTTTTTGCACATTTATTTGCCTCCAGGAGGCCACAAGAGGGAGACAAGGGACTGCAAAATGGAAAATAGGCATCCACCAACTTTACAGACAACTTCTCTTTGCTCCTACAACCTCCATCCTTGCACAGTTTGTTATTCTTCCAGGTAACATAGTAACAAATCCAAATTGCTGCTCTCTTTGTAGGCAAGCAAGGGTTTGTTGCAACTGCAATTCTTACTTCTTCTTGAAATGTAGGGACGACAGTACATTCCATCACATCCACCTAGTGTACACAGGTAGGTCCATTGTGGCGGGTAGGCGGCTGGCTGCTTTAATGGCTGTTTGCTGTTCCCCTACTCCACTCCACTCCACTATTTGACTGTGGTGCTGCATCAATCAGTGGCTGGCTCAGGTGCAGCTCTTTAACTTACCTAGGAGGGAGGGAGGGAGGGAGGGCGGAGAGAAGACAAGGAAGGTGAATGAGCTGTTCCAATGTGAAATGCCGGAAACACAGAAACACAGAAGACACACACACACACACACACACACACACAACAAGAGGTGGCAATGTATTCATTAATTGCATTTAATAAATGAGCTCATTATCACACATGACTGTACAAATGCATTGTCCAACAGGTGTTGAAATAATGGGATTAAAAGGGGAGATCCCTTCAGAAAGACAGAAACAATGGCAAAGAGAAAAAACACTTTTGGAATCTGATTTTAGTCAACACATAAGGGAAGGGTGCACCGGTCCTGGAAATACTGCAATACCAGGTCAATGCGTGGAGTGGACAGAGCAAGCTCTATTTCCATCTCCCTGTTCTAAAAATCCATTTAATATATGGTCCCCAGATAGGGGACGTATCAGATATTAAACTGATAAGAACAGATACTACACTTGATCTTAGCCAAAAGGCCGAGAAGCGATAACCCGAGCGGCCCTTGCCTTGCCCGAGCCTGTCCCATACTGCTGTTCACCCCTTGCAGCGATTCAGCCTACTCCTAGGCAATTCCATGGGGCCCTGCAGGCTCACACACATTTACAGCTACTAAGCGGGAGGTGAATAAAGGCCGGAGAGGAAGCCAGACAGGATTTGCTTCTTTTGCTTGCACCACAATGCAGTGCTGAAAGAGGAGGAATCTACATAAAAACGCCTTCCTGGCAACGCCCAAATGCCCTCCTGCCATGCAGATAAACACTGGCAGCGGCAGCAAGTGCATGCCCACAGCCACCCCTTGTTCCTTCACACCTTGTATCAGCTTTAATCCAGTCCTGTGCTGCCTGCTGAGCAGCACTGAACAACACTGCCTGGGCCCAGGCTTTTATCTCTGAGGCAGGCCCCATTATGATGTCAGAAAGCTGGCTCTGGAATCCTGAGGGCTCCACTATGACACGTGCAAAGTTCCGTCTGAACTTTATATAAGACTGTGAGGCTCAGTCAGTCACTCAGTGTTGCCTGAGAGGGCAACACTGCAACAGCCGGCCGCCAGGCTGTCTTTTTTTTGCACATTTATTTGCCTCCAGGAGGCCACAAGAGGGAGACAAGGGACTGCAAAATGGAAAATAGGCATCCACCAACTTTACAGACAACTTCTCTTTGCTCCTACAACCTCCATCCTTGCACAGTTTGTTATTCTTCCAGGTAACATAGTAACAAATCCAAATTGCTGCTCTCTTTGTAGGCAAGCAAGGGTTTGTTGCAACTGCAATTCTTACTTCTTCTTGAAATGTAGGGACGACAGTACATTCCATCACATCCACCTAGTGTACACAGGTAGGTCCATTGTGGCGGGTAGGCGGCTGGCTGCTTTAATGGCTGTTTGCTGTTCCCCTACTCCACTCCACTCCACTATTTGACTGTGGTGCTGCATCAATCAGTGGCTGGCTCAGGTGCAGCTCTTTAACTTACCTAGGAGGGAGGGAGGGAGGGAGGGCGGAGAGAAGACAAGGAAGGTGAATGAGCTGTTCCAATGTGAAATGCCGGAAACACAGAAACACAGAAGACACACACACACACACACACACACACACACAACAAGAGGTGGCAATGTATTCATTAATTGCATTTAATAAATGAGCTCATTATCACACATGACTGTACAAATGCATTGTCCAACAGGTGTTGAAATAATGGGATTAAAAGGGGAGATCCCTTCAGAAAGACAGAAACAATGGCAAAGAGAAAAAACACTTTTGGAATCTGATTTTAGTCAACACATAAGGGAAGGGTGCACCGGTCCTGGAAATACTGCAATACCAGGTCAATGCGTGGAGTGGACAGAGCAAGCTCTATTTCCATCTCCCTGTTCTAAAAATCCATTTAATATATGGTCCCCAGATAGGGGACGTATCAGATATTAAACTGATAAGAACAGATACTACACTTGATCTTAGCCAAAAGGCCGAGAAGCGATAACCCGAGCGGCCCTTGCCTTGCCCGAGCCTGTCCCATACTGCTGTTCACCCCTTGCAGCGATTCAGCCTACTCCTAGGCAATTCCATGGGGCCCTGCAGGCTCACACACATTTACAGCTACTAAGCGGGAGGTGAATAAAGGCCGGAGAGGAAGCCAGACAGGATTTGCTTCTTTTGCTTGCACCACAATGCAGTGCTGAAAGAGGAGGAATCTACATAAAAACGCCTTCCTGGCAACGCCCAAATGCCCTCCTGCCATGCAGATAAACACTGGCAGCGGCAGCAAGTGCATGCCCACAGCCACCCCTTGTTCCTTCACACCTTGTATCAGCTTTAATCCAGTCCTGTGCTGCCTGCTGAGCAGCACTGAACAACACTGCCTGGGCCCAGGCTTTTATCTCTGAGGCAGGCCCCATTATGATGTCAGAAAGCTGGCTCTGGAATCCTGAGGGCTCCACTATGACACGTGCAAAGTTCCGTCTGAACTTTATATAAGACTGTGAGGCTCAGTCAGTCACTCAGTGTTGCCTGAGAGGGCAACACTGCAACAGCCGGCCGCCAGGCTGTCTTTTTTTTGCACATTTATTTGCCTCCAGGAGGCCACAAGAGGGAGACAAGGGACTGCAAAATGGAAAATAGGCATCCACCAACTTTACAGACAACTTCTCTTTGCTCCTACAACCTCCATCCTTGCACAGTTTGTTATTCTTCCAGGTAACATAGTAACAAATCCAAATTGCTGCTCTCTTTGTAGGCAAGCAAGGGTTTGTTGCAACTGCAATTCTTACTTCTTCTTGAAATGTAGGGACGACAGTACATTCCATCACATCCACCTAGTGTACACAGGTAGGTCCATTGTGGCGGGTAGGCGGCTGGCTGCTTTAATGGCTGTTTGCTGTTCCCCTACTCCACTCCACTCCACTATTTGACTGTGGTGCTGCATCAATCAGTGGCTGGCTCAGGTGCAGCTCTTTAACTTACCTAGGAGGGAGGGAGGGAGGGAGGGCGGAGAGAAGACAAGGAAGGTGAATGAGCTGTTCCAATGTGAAATGCCGGAAACACAGAAACACAGAAGACACACACACACACACACACACACACACAACAAGAGGTGGCAATGTATTCATTAATTGCATTTAATAAATGAGCTCATTATCACACATGACTGTACAAATGCATTGTCCAACAGGTGTTGAAATAATGGGATTAAAAGGGGAGATCCCTTCAGAAAGACAGAAACAATGGCAAAGAGAAAAAACACTTTTGGAATCTGATTTTAGTCAACACATAAGGGAAGGGTGCACCGGTCCTGGAAATACTGCAATACCAGGTCAATGCGTGGAGTGGACAGAGCAAGCTCTATTTCCATCTCCCTGTTCTAAAAATCCATTTAATATATGGTCCCCAGATAGGGGACGTATCAGATATTAAACTGATAAGAACAGATACTACACTTGATCTTAGCCAAAAGGCCGAGAAGCGATAACCCGAGCGGCCCTTGCCTTGCCCGAGCCTGTCCCATACTGCTGTTCACCCCTTGCAGCGATTCAGCCTACTCCTAGGCAATTCCATGGGGCCCTGCAGGCTCACACACATTTACAGCTACTAAGCGGGAGGTGAATAAAGGCCGGAGAGGAAGCCAGACAGGATTTGCTTCTTTTGCTTGCACCACAATGCAGTGCTGAAAGAGGAGGAATCTACATAAAAACGCCTTCCTGGCAACGCCCAAATGCCCTCCTGCCATGCAGATAAACACTGGCAGCGGCAGCAAGTGCATGCCCACAGCCACCCCTTGTTCCTTCACACCTTGTATCAGCTTTAATCCAGTCCTGTGCTGCCTGCTGAGCAGCACTGAACAACACTGCCTGGGCCCAGGCTTTTATCTCTGAGGCAGGCCCCATTATGATGTCAGAAAGCTGGCTCTGGAATCCTGAGGGCTCCACTATGACACGTGCAAAGTTCCGTCTGAACTTTATATAAGACTGTGAGGCTCAGTCAGTCACTCAGTGTTGCCTGAGAGGGCAACACTGCAACAGCCGGCCGCCAGGCTGTCTTTTTTTTGCACATTTATTTGCCTCCAGGAGGCCACAAGAGGGAGACAAGGGACTGCAAAATGGAAAATAGGCATCCACCAACTTTACAGACAACTTCTCTTTGCTCCTACAACCTCCATCCTTGCACAGTTTGTTATTCTTCCAGGTAACATAGTAACAAATCCAAATTGCTGCTCTCTTTGTAGGCAAGCAAGGGTTTGTTGCAACTGCAATTCTTACTTCTTCTTGAAATGTAGGGACGACAGTACATTCCATCACATCCACCTAGTGTACACAGGTAGGTCCATTGTGGCGGGTAGGCGGCTGGCTGCTTTAATGGCTGTTTGCTGTTCCCCTACTCCACTCCACTCCACTATTTGACTGTGGTGCTGCATCAATCAGTGGCTGGCTCAGGTGCAGCTCTTTAACTTACCTAGGAGGGAGGGAGGGAGGGAGGGCGGAGAGAAGACAAGGAAGGTGAATGAGCTGTTCCAATGTGAAATGCCGGAAACACAGAAACACAGAAGACACACACACACACACACACACACACACAACAAGAGGTGGCAATGTATTCATTAATTGCATTTAATAAATGAGCTCATTATCACACATGACTGTACAAATGCATTGTCCAACAGGTGTTGAAATAATGGGATTAAAAGGGGAGATCCCTTCAGAAAGACAGAAACAATGGCAAAGAGAAAAAACACTTTTGGAATCTGATTTTAGTCAACACATAAGGGAAGGGTGCACCGGTCCTGGAAATACTGCAATACCAGGTCAATGCGTGGAGTGGACAGAGCAAGCTCTATTTCCATCTCCCTGTTCTAAAAATCCATTTAATATATGGTCCCCAGATAGGGGACGTATCAGATATTAAACTGATAAGAACAGATACTACACTTGATCTTAGCCAAAAGGCCGAGAAGCGATAACCCGAGCGGCCCTTGCCTTGCCCGAGCCTGTCCCATACTGCTGTTCACCCCTTGCAGCGATTCAGCCTACTCCTAGGCAATTCCATGGGGCCCTGCAGGCTCACACACATTTACAGCTACTAAGCGGGAGGTGAATAAAGGCCGGAGAGGAAGCCAGACAGGATTTGCTTCTTTTGCTTGCACCACAATGCAGTGCTGAAAGAGGAGGAATCTACATAAAAACGCCTTCCTGGCAACGCCCAAATGCCCTCCTGCCATGCAGATAAACACTGGCAGCGGCAGCAAGTGCATGCCCACAGCCACCCCTTGTTCCTTCACACCTTGTATCAGCTTTAATCCAGTCCTGTGCTGCCTGCTGAGCAGCACTGAACAACACTGCCTGGGCCCAGGCTTTTATCTCTGAGGCAGGCCCCATTATGATGTCAGAAAGCTGGCTCTGGAATCCTGAGGGCTCCACTATGACACGTGCAAAGTTCCGTCTGAACTTTATATAAGACTGTGAGGCTCAGTCAGTCACTCAGTGTTGCCTGAGAGGGCAACACTGCAACAGCCGGCCGCCAGGCTGTCTTTTTTTTGCACATTTATTTGCCTCCAGGAGGCCACAAGAGGGAGACAAGGGACTGCAAAATGGAAAATAGGCATCCACCAACTTTACAGACAACTTCTCTTTGCTCCTACAACCTCCATCCTTGCACAGTTTGTTATTCTTCCAGGTAACATAGTAACAAATCCAAATTGCTGCTCTCTTTGTAGGCAAGCAAGGGTTTGTTGCAACTGCAATTCTTACTTCTTCTTGAAATGTAGGGACGACAGTACATTCCATCACATCCACCTAGTGTACACAGGTAGGTCCATTGTGGCGGGTAGGCGGCTGGCTGCTTTAATGGCTGTTTGCTGTTCCCCTACTCCACTCCACTCCACTATTTGACTGTGGTGCTGCATCAATCAGTGGCTGGCTCAGGTGCAGCTCTTTAACTTACCTAGGAGGGAGGGAGGGAGGGAGGGCGGAGAGAAGACAAGGAAGGTGAATGAGCTGTTCCAATGTGAAATGCCGGAAACACAGAAACACAGAAGACACACACACACACACACACACACACACAACAAGAGGTGGCAATGTATTCATTAATTGCATTTAATAAATGAGCTCATTATCACACATGACTGTACAAATGCATTGTCCAACAGGTGTTGAAATAATGGGATTAAAAGGGGAGATCCCTTCAGAAAGACAGAAACAATGGCAAAGAGAAAAAACACTTTTGGAATCTGATTTTAGTCAACACATAAGGGAAGGGTGCACCGGTCCTGGAAATACTGCAATACCAGGTCAATGCGTGGAGTGGACAGAGCAAGCTCTATTTCCATCTCCCTGTTCTAAAAATCCATTTAATATATGGTCCCCAGATAGGGGACGTATCAGATATTAAACTGATAAGAACAGATACTACACTTGATCTTAGCCAAAAGGCCGAGAAGCGATAACCCGAGCGGCCCTTGCCTTGCCCGAGCCTGTCCCATACTGCTGTTCACCCCTTGCAGCGATTCAGCCTACTCCTAGGCAATTCCATGGGGCCCTGCAGGCTCACACACATTTACAGCTACTAAGCGGGAGGTGAATAAAGGCCGGAGAGGAAGCCAGACAGGATTTGCTTCTTTTGCTTGCACCACAATGCAGTGCTGAAAGAGGAGGAATCTACATAAAAACGCCTTCCTGGCAACGCCCAAATGCCCTCCTGCCATGCAGATAAACACTGGCAGCGGCAGCAAGTGCATGCCCACAGCCACCCCTTGTTCCTTCACACCTTGTATCAGCTTTAATCCAGTCCTGTGCTGCCTGCTGAGCAGCACTGAACAACACTGCCTGGGCCCAGGCTTTTATCTCTGAGGCAGGCCCCATTATGATGTCAGAAAGCTGGCTCTGGAATCCTGAGGGCTCCACTATGACACGTGCAAAGTTCCGTCTGAACTTTATATAAGACTGTGAGGCTCAGTCAGTCACTCAGTGTTGCCTGAGAGGGCAACACTGCAACAGCCGGCCGCCAGGCTGTCTTTTTTTTGCACATTTATTTGCCTCCAGGAGGCCACAAGAGGGAGACAAGGGACTGCAAAATGGAAAATAGGCATCCACCAACTTTACAGACAACTTCTCTTTGCTCCTACAACCTCCATCCTTGCACAGTTTGTTATTCTTCCAGGTAACATAGTAACAAATCCAAATTGCTGCTCTCTTTGTAGGCAAGCAAGGGTTTGTTGCAACTGCAATTCTTACTTCTTCTTGAAATGTAGGGACGACAGTACATTCCATCACATCCACCTAGTGTACACAGGTAGGTCCATTGTGGCGGGTAGGCGGCTGGCTGCTTTAATGGCTGTTTGCTGTTCCCCTACTCCACTCCACTCCACTATTTGACTGTGGTGCTGCATCAATCAGTGGCTGGCTCAGGTGCAGCTCTTTAACTTACCTAGGAGGGAGGGAGGGAGGGAGGGCGGAGAGAAGACAAGGAAGGTGAATGAGCTGTTCCAATGTGAAATGCCGGAAACACAGAAACACAGAAGACACACACACACACACACACACACACACAACAAGAGGTGGCAATGTATTCATTAATTGCATTTAATAAATGAGCTCATTATCACACATGACTGTACAAATGCATTGTCCAACAGGTGTTGAAATAATGGGATTAAAAGGGGAGATCCCTTCAGAAAGACAGAAACAATGGCAAAGAGAAAAAACACTTTTGGAATCTGATTTTAGTCAACACATAAGGGAAGGGTGCACCGGTCCTGGAAATACTGCAATACCAGGTCAATGCGTGGAGTGGACAGAGCAAGCTCTATTTCCATCTCCCTGTTCTAAAAATCCATTTAATATATGGTCCCCAGATAGGGGACGTATCAGATATTAAACTGATAAGAACAGATACTACACTTGATCTTAGCCAAAAGGCCGAGAAGCGATAACCCGAGCGGCCCTTGCCTTGCCCGAGCCTGTCCCATACTGCTGTTCACCCCTTGCAGCGATTCAGCCTACTCCTAGGCAATTCCATGGGGCCCTGCAGGCTCACACACATTTACAGCTACTAAGCGGGAGGTGAATAAAGGCCGGAGAGGAAGCCAGACAGGATTTGCTTCTTTTGCTTGCACCACAATGCAGTGCTGAAAGAGGAGGAATCTACATAAAAACGCCTTCCTGGCAACGCCCAAATGCCCTCCTGCCATGCAGATAAACACTGGCAGCGGCAGCAAGTGCATGCCCACAGCCACCCCTTGTTCCTTCACACCTTGTATCAGCTTTAATCCAGTCCTGTGCTGCCTGCTGAGCAGCACTGAACAACACTGCCTGGGCCCAGGCTTTTATCTCTGAGGCAGGCCCCATTATGATGTCAGAAAGCTGGCTCTGGAATCCTGAGGGCTCCACTATGACACGTGCAAAGTTCCGTCTGAACTTTATATAAGACTGTGAGGCTCAGTCAGTCACTCAGTGTTGCCTGAGAGGGCAACACTGCAACAGCCGGCCGCCAGGCTGTCTTTTTTTTGCACATTTATTTGCCTCCAGGAGGCCACAAGAGGGAGACAAGGGACTGCAAAATGGAAAATAGGCATCCACCAACTTTACAGACAACTTCTCTTTGCTCCTACAACCTCCATCCTTGCACAGTTTGTTATTCTTCCAGGTAACATAGTAACAAATCCAAATTGCTGCTCTCTTTGTAGGCAAGCAAGGGTTTGTTGCAACTGCAATTCTTACTTCTTCTTGAAATGTAGGGACGACAGTACATTCCATCACATCCACCTAGTGTACACAGGTAGGTCCATTGTGGCGGGTAGGCGGCTGGCTGCTTTAATGGCTGTTTGCTGTTCCCCTACTCCACTCCACTCCACTATTTGACTGTGGTGCTGCATCAATCAGTGGCTGGCTCAGGTGCAGCTCTTTAACTTACCTAGGAGGGAGGGAGGGAGGGAGGGCGGAGAGAAGACAAGGAAGGTGAATGAGCTGTTCCAATGTGAAATGCCGGAAACACAGAAACACAGAAGACACACACACACACACACACACACACACAACAAGAGGTGGCAATGTATTCATTAATTGCATTTAATAAATGAGCTCATTATCACACATGACTGTACAAATGCATTGTCCAACAGGTGTTGAAATAATGGGATTAAAAGGGGAGATCCCTTCAGAAAGACAGAAACAATGGCAAAGAGAAAAAACACTTTTGGAATCTGATTTTAGTCAACACATAAGGGAAGGGTGCACCGGTCCTGGAAATACTGCAATACCAGGTCAATGCGTGGAGTGGACAGAGCAAGCTCTATTTCCATCTCCCTGTTCTAAAAATCCATTTAATATATGGTCCCCAGATAGGGGACGTATCAGATATTAAACTGATAAGAACAGATACTACACTTGATCTTAGCCAAAAGGCCGAGAAGCGATAACCCGAGCGGCCCTTGCCTTGCCCGAGCCTGTCC
Organism: Rhinoderma darwinii; assembly: GCF_050947455.1. NCBI lineage: Eukaryota > Metazoa > Chordata > Amphibia > Anura > Rhinodermatidae > Rhinoderma > Rhinoderma darwinii. The sequence goes on from NW_027461822.1 coordinate 357,851, forward strand.
CATACTGCTGTTCACCCCTTGCAGCGATTCAGCCTACTCCTAGGCAATTCCATGGGGCCCTGCAGGCTCACACACATTTACAGCTACTAAGCGGGAGGTGAATAAAGGCCGGAGAGGAAGCCAGACAGGATTTGCTTCTTTTGCTTGCACCACAATGCAGTGCTGAAAGAGGAGGAATCTACATAAAAACGCCTTCCTGGCAACGCCCAAATGCCCTCCTGCCATGCAGATAAACACTGGCAGCGGCAGCAAGTGCATGCCCACAGCCACCCCTTGTTCCTTCACACCTTGTATCAGCTTTAATCCAGTCCTGTGCTGCCTGCTGAGCAGCACTGAACAACACTGCCTGGGCCCAGGCTTTTATCTCTGAGGCAGGCCCCATTATGATGTCAGAAAGCTGGCTCTGGAATCCTGAGGGCTCCACTATGACACGTGCAAAGTTCCGTCTGAACTTTATATAAGACTGTGAGGCTCAGTCAGTCACTCAGTGTTGCCTGAGAGGGCAACACTGCAACAGCCGGCCGCCAGGCTGTCTTTTTTTTGCACATTTATTTGCCTCCAGGAGGCCACAAGAGGGAGACAAGGGACTGCAAAATGGAAAATAGGCATCCACCAACTTTACAGACAACTTCTCTTTGCTCCTACAACCTCCATCCTTGCACAGTTTGTTATTCTTCCAGGTAACATAGTAACAAATCCAAATTGCTGCTCTCTTTGTAGGCAAGCAAGGGTTTGTTGCAACTGCAATTCTTACTTCTTCTTGAAATGTAGGGACGACAGTACATTCCATCACATCCACCTAGTGTACACAGGTAGGTCCATTGTGGCGGGTAGGCGGCTGGCTGCTTTAATGGCTGTTTGCTGTTCCCCTACTCCACTCCACTCCACTATTTGACTGTGGTGCTGCATCAATCAGTGGCTGGCTCAGGTGCAGCTCTTTAACTTACCTAGGAGGGAGGGAGGGAGGGAGGGCGGAGAGAAGACAAGGAAGGTGAATGAGCTGTTCCAATGTGAAATGCCGGAAACACAGAAACACAGAAGACACACACACACACACACACACACACACAACAAGAGGTGGCAATGTATTCATTAATTGCATTTAATAAATGAGCTCATTATCACACATGACTGTACAAATGCATTGTCCAACAGGTGTTGAAATAATGGGATTAAAAGGGGAGATCCCTTCAGAAAGACAGAAACAATGGCAAAGAGAAAAAACACTTTTGGAATCTGATTTTAGTCAACACATAAGGGAAGGGTGCACCGGTCCTGGAAATACTGCAATACCAGGTCAATGCGTGGAGTGGACAGAGCAAGCTCTATTTCCATCTCCCTGTTCTAAAAATCCATTTAATATATGGTCCCCAGATAGGGGACGTATCAGATATTAAACTGATAAGAACAGATTTTTTTTTTTTTTTTTTTTTTTTTTTTTTTTTTTTTTATTTTTTTTTTATTAAACCATTCAGGTTTTTTTGAATAAAACCGAGAACTGTAGTTGTTCAAACCACCTCTCTATTTTTCAAAAAATCTCATCACTCTGGTTCATTATTTTATTTTCCCATCAAATACAAGATAAGTCAAACAAAATTCCTCAAACTAAATACCGCCATTTTAACATTCGCCATATCCCTTCCGCATCCATACCTTTTTCTAGATCCCATTTATAATAAAAATACAATTTAGCCAATACCATACTAACCACATCCTCCATCTCAAATACTTCTCTTTTATACACATTCAAATTCCTCGTATTCCACAAAACCTCTTTCACACAAGTCAAAAAAATCCACAACACTCTATCCTTTTCACTACCCAAACTACACAAACCAAACAAGACAATTTCGTACGTCAAACTCTTCAAACCAGTCAATTCTTCGCACAACCCACTCAACTTTTTCCAAACATCCTTTGCATGCTTACACGACCAAAACACATGACTCACATCCTCATCATCCCCACAACCTTCTCTCGGACACCTTTCAGATGCAACCAAACCTCTTCTTTTCTGAACACTCCTTACAGGCAACACTCCATGTACCGACATCCATAACAAATCTTTCTGCTTATTTGACACATCATACGTAACAATCTTCTTCCACACAGACCTAGACTCCATCGAATTCAAACCATTTACAGAACACATCACATTATTCATACACATACTTCTCACAACATTCTTTTCACTCAAAAATCTCTCCATTCTTACATCCTCTAGCTGGAACTTTTTAATAAATTTTTCAACATACAAATACCACCCTGTGCACTGAAAAGCAATTGGTTTACATAAATTACGTTTTTCCCACCTTAGACGCTGAATCACCGTTCCAGCTAAATATTTCGACATTCTGGAAGCCTTGGATTCTTTAAATAAAAGCTCTACAAAAAAACGTACACAATTAATTCCGATGAAAATCTCCAAATTTGGGAAATCCAAGCCTCCATTACGTCTGCTTTTCATTAGAATTTCTCTCTTTGCCTTCTCAATCCCGCTCCCCCATAAAAAAAGGAACAAAACTCTATTCACTTTTTTTAACATAGCTACAGCAGGAGGAAAAACCAGAGCAACATATAAAATCATAGGAAGAATAATACTTTTGACAATTAAAACCTTCCCCGAAAAAGAAAGATCCCTCATTCTCCACATTTCCAACTTTCTCACAATCCTACCACCTAACTCATCCCAACTTTCTCTCCCTTTCAGCTCATCATCAAACACAATACCCAAAATTTTCACACCATTCACCTGTTCCATATCAGAATCACTCACCCGCTCATTACTGAAAAAAATTTTAAATTTGCTCTTACCCCAATTTATTTTAAAAGCAGACGCAATACAAAACATATTTACGATCAACTTCACTCTGGACATATCATACACTGAATCACACAATACGCAAATATCATCCATATATCCCAAAGCTTTCACACGTTTTCCATCACACCCGGGCACCACCAAACCTTTCACAACCTTATCATTTCTAATCATTTGCAACAATGGTTCAATCGCACAAATAAATAGGATGGGAGACAACGGACAACCCTGTCGCACACCAGACATAATATTAAACGATTCTGAAAAAAACCCATTCACCTGCACACAGCTCTTTGCATTCGCGTATAAATTCTTCAACAAACTCACAAACTGAACCGGAAAACCCATTCTCTCTAACACTTTGAACAAAAACACATGCGCCACACGATCAAACGCTTTCTCAAAATCTAACGCACACACAATCACCTTCTTATTCCGACCCTTACAATCCTCAAGCGTGTCCCGCACCAACGCCACGTTTTCATGCAATTTCCTTTTCGGTACCGCACATACCTGATCCTCATCAATCACACACCCAATCACATCTCTCATACGATTCGCAATCAGCTTGGCAAAAATTTTATAATCCGTATTAAGCAAAGTAATTGGTCGCCAGTTTTCTAACCGTCTCTTGTCTCCTTTTTTATGCAACAAAACTACCATACCCTTCTTCATCACATCACACATATTAATCCCAGAAAACAACACTCTCATAACTTCTATAACATCCTTCCCAATTATATCCCAATATTTCCCATAGAAATCAGCTGGTATTCCATCGATCCCTGGAGACTTATTTTTAGCCATACTTCCCACCACATCCTTTACTTCACCATCCATAATCTCACCAAGCAAAAACGCACATTCACTTTCAGGAACAAAATTACACACAATATCCAAAAACTCCTCATCATCGCCCAAATCACATTTCTTCACATCATACAGTTTTTTATAAAAATCAGACACCACATCAATCACATCCTTACCGAACACCTCCTTATCATCCTTATCCAATAATACATTCATTCCACTTTTTCCACCACACATTTTTTTAAAGAAAAATCTAGTGCACTTCTCGTGATTATCTCTAACCTCCACCTTAGACCTAAATATAATTTCTTTCCCTTTCTCTCGGAACCACTCCTTAATATCTTTTTTTGTTTTTTCCAAATCGTGTCTTACATCCATACCCAAATTTTTACATTGTTGAAGGAACGTCATCCGCATATTAAAGCGTGAATATTCTAATCTTTTCCTTCTCGCTCTTCTATACCCTATCTGTCTAAAAAACCCACCAATCTTTTTTTTCACCCATACCCACCATTCACACACATTAGAGAAAGAACTTTTCTTCCTAACCCAAAACCCATATTTTTTCCCAAACCTAGTTTTTTCCCTTTTATCACTCAGAAAACTAACATTCATCTTCCATACCCCTCTACCATAAAAGAAATTATTTATAACAAAAACCCCCAACAAACACTCGTGATCTGAAAACCACACTCTCTCCTGCGCATAATCTACACATTTCATTGCAGAGGTAGAAAAAAAGAAAAAGTCCAGACGAGAATCCGTTCTTCCGTCATCGGCATGATAGGTAAATGGACCTGGTTTCCTGGTGACAGCGTCCTGCAAAGCAAAGTCCTGCAAAATTTTATTCCACAAAACTCCGGTAGCGTCCACATTAGACTCTGTGGATCCAGCTCGGGCCTGCTTCTCCAGGATACAGTTAATGTCACCAACAATAATTACAGGAACTTTACCGTGTAGAAAAAATTTTAAAGTATCAAAAAGTGCCAACCTATCAGATTTCACAGCATGGCCATAGATATTGATAAGCCTAAACTGCCACCCCTTGTAGGATAGTAACACGCAGACACATCTTCCTTCCTGAATGATTTGAGTCTGTTTGATGACAAACTCATTATTTTTAAAGAGAATACCAATTCCATCGTTCCTATTTGTGGAAGAAAAGGACCAAATTGCTTCCCCAAACTTCCATTCTTCTTTACTAGGATTTTTTGACAAACCACATTCTTGTACACAAACAATGTCACTGCCCTTAGAGGCCAAAAAGTCCAGGACTGCAGCACGCTTGTGAGCAGAGGAGAACACCCGTACATTTTGAGAGACAATCTTTAATCTCAAAGACATGCGGGCATAGTATGGTTAGTGCAAAGGAAAGCCATGAGATAACCAGAACATATCACGTCCCAGGGAAATACATAGCTCTTTCCAGATTTGCCACATTGACTTCACTGAGGAAACCTTCCCCAGGAGAGCTGGGTACTTCTGAGGCCACCTCAGATGACTTAGGGCTAGAACTAGAGTCACTGTCCAGCAATGAGAAGGGATTTGCATGAGCAGAATCTTCCAATAAGCCTATCTTCAGTCTCTTCACCGCCTTTCCAGACTTCCCCCTTTTTGAGACCACTTTATGAAAAATTTCAGCACTAGTGGCACTAGGCATCCTGGCCTCCTTCTCGTCCTCCTCCGATATTGACCACTCCACTTTAGCTGAGTCTTCCATTTTTGACTCTGGGCTAGAAAAAGACAAAATTTGCATACTTGCACCATCATCAGGGGAAGCACACCCAATAGGTGGCGCTGTGTCTTCACCTTCCATAGGCATAACCCCAGGTGTTTCATCAACACTTTGCTCTGCAGGAGGGACCACACCCAACTCCATGCTGTTAGTATGTGAGGTTAGAACCTCTCCTAATCCAGCTTTCCCAGGGTCCTGAGAAGCAGGCACAGAAACACTGCCAGCTGGCTCTGAAATTGCATCAGAAGTGGCAGCAAGGGAACTTGTTGTTCTCACCTGTCTGCCCCATGTTCTTCTCTCTTGCCCTAAAAAGGGAAACACCTTTGGACATTTCCTACAAGTATGACCCGGCAAACCACAAATGTCACACCTGGATGGGGAAATACATGCACTAGCCTCATGTCCTGTTTCTTTGCAATTCCTGCATACTTTGCCTTTACATGCATCTTTGGTATGCCCGTAGGAAAAACATGATCTGCAAAAACATGGCATATCTTGGTAATAAAGATATCCCTTATTACCACCAATTGAAAAATTTGCAGGAGGATTCATCACTCCTCCAATACAGCTGGAGTCAGGTTTCAGCCTGACCCAGTACTTAATATCACCATTGAAAACTCCCCATAGGTTCTTCTGCTCCACACCTCCTCTAACATGGGTACAGTAGTGAGCTAAGAAGGCCCTGACCAGCCTTCTATCCAGAAATGGGTTATACATGTGGATGGTAATACATTTCTCCACTGCTGAAAAAAGAGGTTGCACTTCAATAGATTTTAAAGCCTCATGCATGTGTTTCTCCTTGAGCAACTGAAAAACATTTAGACAGTAGGCGGCCTCAAAAAAGGATACATCATATGTAGCAATATTGCTGAAAGCTTGGATACAGAATACCTCTACCAACTTAACTCCAGCCAGGTCCAGAAGGATGTTCTCAATGATATGTCCAGTATCAACTTCTTCTCTCCTCTGCTCATTCACCACAAAACGGATAGTGTTACGCACAGCTGCCATCTTGAAAAGGAATGCCCAACGGCACGGTGATCGCTCCCAAAAACGTCGGATAGGACTCCACGAAAAGGCCGAACCCCCCGGCCCAGACCAGGCAATGAACCTGATCTGAGCCAAAAGGCCGAGAAGCGATAACCCGAGCGGCCCTTGCCTTGCCCGAGCCTGTCCCATACTGCTGTTCACCCCTTGCAGCGATTCAGCCTACTCCTAGGCAATTCCATGGGGCCCTGCAGGCTCACACACATTTACAGCTACTAAGCGGGAGGTGAATAAAGGCCGGAGAGGAAGCCAGACAGGATTTGCTTCTTTTGCTTGCACCACAATGCAGTGCTGAAAGAGGAGGAATCTACATAAAAACGCCTTCCTGGCAACGCCCAAATGCCCTCCTGCCATGCAGATAAACACTGGCAGCGGCAGCAAGTGCATGCCCACAGCCACCCCTTGTTCCTTCACACCTTGTATCAGCTTTAATCCAGTCCTGTGCTGCCTGCTGAGCAGCACTGAACAACACTGCCTGGGCCCAGGCTTTTATCTCTGAGGCAGGCCCCATTATGATGTCAGAAAGCTGGCTCTGGAATCCTGAGGGCTCCACTATGACACGTGCAAAGTTCCGTCTGAACTTTATATAAGACTGTGAGGCTCAGTCAGTCACTCAGTGTTGCCTGAGAGGGCAACACTGCAACAGCCGGCCGCCAGGCTGTCTTTTTTTTGCACATTTATTTGCCTCCAGGAGGCCACAAGAGGGAGACAAGGGACTGCAAAATGGAAAATAGGCATCCACCAACTTTACAGACAACTTCTCTTTGCTCCTACAACCTCCATCCTTGCACAGTTTGTTATTCTTCCAGGTAACATAGTAACAAATCCAAATTGCTGCTCTCTTTGTAGGCAAGCAAGGGTTTGTTGCAACTGCAATTCTTACTTCTTCTTGAAATGTAGGGACGACAGTACATTCCATCACATCCACCTAGTGTACACAGGTAGGTCCATTGTGGCGGGTAGGCGGCTGGCTGCTTTAATGGCTGTTTGCTGTTCCCCTACTCCACTCCACTCCACTATTTGACTGTGGTGCTGCATCAATCAGTGGCTGGCTCAGGTGCAGCTCTTTAACTTACCTAGGAGGGAGGGAGGGAGGGAGGGCGGAGAGAAGACAAGGAAGGTGAATGAGCTGTTCCAATGTGAAATGCCGGAAACACAGAAACACAGAAGACACACACACACACACACACACACACACAACAAGAGGTGGCAATGTATTCATTAATTGCATTTAATAAATGAGCTCATTATCACACATGACTGTACAAATGCATTGTCCAACAGGTGTTGAAATAATGGGATTAAAAGGGGAGATCCCTTCAGAAAGACAGAAACAATGGCAAAGAGAAAAAACACTTTTGGAATCTGATTTTAGTCAACACATAAGGGAAGGGTGCACCGGTCCTGGAAATACTGCAATACCAGGTCAATGCGTGGAGTGGACAGAGCAAGCTCTATTTCCATCTCCCTGTTCTAAAAATCCATTTAATATATGGTCCCCAGATAGGGGACGTATCAGATATTAAACTGATAAGAACAGATACTACACTTGATCTTAGCCAAAAGGCCGAGAAGCGATAACCCGAGCGGCCCTTGCCTTGCCCGAGCCTGTCCCATACTGCTGTTCACCCCTTGCAGCGATTCAGCCTACTCCTAGGCAATTCCATGGGGCCCTGCAGGCTCACACACATTTACAGCTACTAAGCGGGAGGTGAATAAAGGCCGGAGAGGAAGCCAGACAGGATTTGCTTCTTTTGCTTGCACCACAATGCAGTGCTGAAAGAGGAGGAATCTACATAAAAACGCCTTCCTGGCAACGCCCAAATGCCCTCCTGCCATGCAGATAAACACTGGCAGCGGCAGCAAGTGCATGCCCACAGCCACCCCTTGTTCCTTCACACCTTGTATCAGCTTTAATCCAGTCCTGTGCTGCCTGCTGAGCAGCACTGAACAACACTGCCTGGGCCCAGGCTTTTATCTCTGAGGCAGGCCCCATTATGATGTCAGAAAGCTGGCTCTGGAATCCTGAGGGCTCCACTATGACACGTGCAAAGTTCCGTCTGAACTTTATATAAGACTGTGAGGCTCAGTCAGTCACTCAGTGTTGCCTGAGAGGGCAACACTGCAACAGCCGGCCGCCAGGCTGTCTTTTTTTTGCACATTTATTTGCCTCCAGGAGGCCACAAGAGGGAGACAAGGGACTGCAAAATGGAAAATAGGCATCCACCAACTTTACAGACAACTTCTCTTTGCTCCTACAACCTCCATCCTTGCACAGTTTGTTATTCTTCCAGGTAACATAGTAACAAATCCAAATTGCTGCTCTCTTTGTAGGCAAGCAAGGGTTTGTTGCAACTGCAATTCTTACTTCTTCTTGAAATGTAGGGACGACAGTACATTCCATCACATCCACCTAGTGTACACAGGTAGGTCCATTGTGGCGGGTAGGCGGCTGGCTGCTTTAATGGCTGTTTGCTGTTCCCCTACTCCACTCCACTCCACTATTTGACTGTGGTGCTGCATCAATCAGTGGCTGGCTCAGGTGCAGCTCTTTAACTTACCTAGGAGGGAGGGAGGGAGGGAGGGCGGAGAGAAGACAAGGAAGGTGAATGAGCTGTTCCAATGTGAAATGCCGGAAACACAGAAACACAGAAGACACACACACACACACACACACACACACAACAAGAGGTGGCAATGTATTCATTAATTGCATTTAATAAATGAGCTCATTATCACACATGACTGTACAAATGCATTGTCCAACAGGTGTTGAAATAATGGGATTAAAAGGGGAGATCCCTTCAGAAAGACAGAAACAATGGCAAAGAGAAAAAACACTTTTGGAATCTGATTTTAGTCAACACATAAGGGAAGGGTGCACCGGTCCTGGAAATACTGCAATACCAGGTCAATGCGTGGAGTGGACAGAGCAAGCTCTATTTCCATCTCCCTGTTCTAAAAATCCATTTAATATATGGTCCCCAGATAGGGGACGTATCAGATATTAAACTGATAAGAACAGATACTACACTTGATCTTAGCCAAAAGGCCGAGAAGCGATAACCCGAGCGGCCCTTGCCTTGCCCGAGCCTGTCCCATACTGCTGTTCACCCCTTGCAGCGATTCAGCCTACTCCTAGGCAATTCCATGGGGCCCTGCAGGCTCACACACATTTACAGCTACTAAGCGGGAGGTGAATAAAGGCCGGAGAGGAAGCCAGACAGGATTTGCTTCTTTTGCTTGCACCACAATGCAGTGCTGAAAGAGGAGGAATCTACATAAAAACGCCTTCCTGGCAACGCCCAAATGCCCTCCTGCCATGCAGATAAACACTGGCAGCGGCAGCAAGTGCATGCCCACAGCCACCCCTTGTTCCTTCACACCTTGTATCAGCTTTAATCCAGTCCTGTGCTGCCTGCTGAGCAGCACTGAACAACACTGCCTGGGCCCAGGCTTTTATCTCTGAGGCAGGCCCCATTATGATGTCAGAAAGCTGGCTCTGGAATCCTGAGGGCTCCACTATGACACGTGCAAAGTTCCGTCTGAACTTTATATAAGACTGTGAGGCTCAGTCAGTCACTCAGTGTTGCCTGAGAGGGCAACACTGCAACAGCCGGCCGCCAGGCTGTCTTTTTTTTGCACATTTATTTGCCTCCAGGAGGCCACAAGAGGGAGACAAGGGACTGCAAAATGGAAAATAGGCATCCACCAACTTTACAGACAACTTCTCTTTGCTCCTACAACCTCCATCCTTGCACAGTTTGTTATTCTTCCAGGTAACATAGTAACAAATCCAAATTGCTGCTCTCTTTGTAGGCAAGCAAGGGTTTGTTGCAACTGCAATTCTTACTTCTTCTTGAAATGTAGGGACGACAGTACATTCCATCACATCCACCTAGTGTACACAGGTAGGTCCATTGTGGCGGGTAGGCGGCTGGCTGCTTTAATGGCTGTTTGCTGTTCCCCTACTCCACTCCACTCCACTATTTGACTGTGGTGCTGCATCAATCAGTGGCTGGCTCAGGTGCAGCTCTTTAACTTACCTAGGAGGGAGGGAGGGAGGGAGGGCGGAGAGAAGACAAGGAAGGTGAATGAGCTGTTCCAATGTGAAATGCCGGAAACACAGAAACACAGAAGACACACACACACACACACACACACACACAACAAGAGGTGGCAATGTATTCATTAATTGCATTTAATAAATGAGCTCATTATCACACATGACTGTACAAATGCATTGTCCAACAGGTGTTGAAATAATGGGATTAAAAGGGGAGATCCCTTCAGAAAGACAGAAACAATGGCAAAGAGAAAAAACACTTTTGGAATCTGATTTTAGTCAACACATAAGGGAAGGGTGCACCGGTCCTGGAAATACTGCAATACCAGGTCAATGCGTGGAGTGGACAGAGCAAGCTCTATTTCCATCTCCCTGTTCTAAAAATCCATTTAATATATGGTCCCCAGATAGGGGACGTATCAGATATTAAACTGATAAGAACAGATTGATTGAAAAATGCTTTATTGACAATCAATCGTCATCATACAAACATTACTGCGACGCAGCGCAAGCCATGAAGCAGCAAATAATAAATAATAACAGTCGTCAAACATAACATGACAGTATAATACACAGTACAGGCTAGCCTATGCTATACATTACACCACATGCTACACTAACATTCTTGCATTCACTAAAGCCAAACAACAAAGCATTACAGACAAGTGATGGGATAGGGGAGTGGGTAGGAGGGGATAGGGAAGGGGGAAATCACAGGCCCGAAGCTTTATTGAAAGACAACACACAAGAAGGGAGAGTGGGGGGAAGGGGAGTATCAGTCCTCTTCCTCATCGACGTCCGGGCTGTCCCAGGTGGAATAGTCTCTGAGCAGGCTGTGGATCAGCCTGCGGCAGTCCTGGACGGACACACTCTCTCTCCGCAAAATCAGACGGTTCCTGGCAAACCATATAGCGTCCTTAAAGCAGTTCATAAGGCGCCAGGCTTCCTGGATTGCTCCATCCGTGGTATTCCCAGGGAATAGTCCATAAAGTACCGAGCGGTACGACAGTCTGTTCCTGGGTACTGAGTCCTTGAGTTCATGTTCCAAGGCTTTCAACAGACCCTGTGCAAAGGGGCACTGCCAGAAAATGTGCAAAGATGTTTCCTCCGTGAAGGGGCACCTGGGGCAGTACCGGGTCTTGCACAGGTTGCGGGCATGCATGAATGACCTAAGAGGCAGTCCTCCCTGGATGGCCATCCATGAAATGTCCTTGTGCCCGTTGGTCAACCTGCCAGATGACACGTTAGTCCAAACAGTCTCCAACGTGTCGGCATGAAGCCCTGGAACAGACTCCAGTGAGTCCTTTGCTCTGATGTGCTTGTGGATCGTCTTAGGTTTCCACAAGTCGGGCTTAAGACCCTCCAGTTGATGCTCCCTCACGAACCGGACGACATCTCCGTAGAACCAGGGAGCGTGCCAGTTGTAAGGGAAGGAGCTGTCCCACTTGTCCCAGCCAAAACCTCGCCAGAGGGGAAGGAGGAAGTAGCGGGACATGGCCTTGCCCGCAGAGCCGTTTGCTGTCCTCAGAGTCCTACGAACACAGTCACATACAAAAGCGATCCGCAGCAGAGTGGGAATGTCGGGTATACCCTTCCCACCTTTGCGGGGCTCCTTGTACATAACAGTCCGCTTTACTCTGTCCATTTTCGAGCCCCAGATGAAGCGAAACACAGTCCTGGTAATGGCCCTCGAGACGGTGGCAAGAGGGGGCCATGCCTGTGCAGTGTATTGTAGCACAGGCAAGACTTCGTTACGCAGGACCATTGCTTTGCCCTCAATAGTGAGTTGTCTGAGGCTCCACAGTCCGATCCTTTGGTTGACTTTGGCCAAGCGTTCTTCCCACGACTTTAGGGCTGCACCTTCCTTACCGAACCAGACTCCCAGAATTTTGATGAAGTCCGGCTTGATAGTAAACGGGAAGGAGGCAGGAGAAGGCAGGTACCACTTTCCGAAGAGCATGGCTTCCGACTTCCCGCAGTTGACTTTTGCCCCTGAAGCGCGTCCGAACTCCTCACAGGTCTGGACGAGTGCAGTCACCGAACTCTGGTCAGCGCAGAAGACGGTCACGTCGTCCATGTACAGCGAGCATTTGACCTCGAAGTGTCCTGGACCTGGTGCGGTGATCCCTCTGATCTCTCCATTCTGCCGGATAGCCTCTGCGAAGAGCTCTATAACACAAACAAAAAGGAGAGGTGAAAGAGGACAGCCTTGTCTAACCCCCGACGATACAGGAAAGGGGTCAGTCTTCCAGCCGTTCACCAGCACCGAGCTGTAAATGTCGCAATACATCAGGTTAACATACAAACAGAACAACCTGCCAAGCCGCAGCCTACGCAGAGCCTTACCCATGAATTCGTGAGAGACCCGGTCAAAAGCCTTCTCCTGATCCAGACTGACCAGGGCCGCGTGTGTACGGCGGCTTTGCATGTAATGCACCGTGTCCCTCACCAGGGCAAGACTGTCGGCCACCCTACGGCCAGGAATGCCGCAGGTTTGGTCCGATCCGATGATCTGTCCGATGACAACCTTCAGTCTGTTGGCCAATACTTTGGCGAGGATCTTGTAGTCCACGTTCAGGAGAGAGATGGGACGCCAGTTTTTCAGGTCACATCTCTCCCCCTTCCGCTTATACAAGATCGTGATCATGCCTTCTCTCAAGGACGGTGGCATTCTACCCTCCACCACCATCTCCTCATAGAGCTCCAGCAGGTCCGGACTGATCAAGTCCCCCAGCGCTACATAGAGCTCTGCTGGGAGACCATCACTGCCCGGGGTCCTGCCGGGTCTGAAGGATTTAGCGGCAGAGAGCAGTTCCTCCACCGTCAGGGGTACATCCATAGCCTCCGTACCTGCAGGATCAAGATGATTAGTGATACCTGACAGGAATTTATCGGCGGCTTCGGGGTCAGTGGTTTTCCGGGAGTAGAGGCTTCGGTAGTAGTCTGTGACGACTCCCATCACCTCCTTCTTCCCAGAATGCATGTTTCCGGTCTCATCTCGAAGTTCCTTCAGGGGCGTGTGGCCGGCATGGAGTTTCCTGAAAAAGAACGAGTTACATTTCTCACCCTTCTCCAGGTTCTCCACCTTGGAACGAAAGACAATTCGCTTGGATTCCTCCTCAAAGTGCCTTTTCAGGCCCTTTTTGGCTTCCTCCAGCTCCTTCCTGACGTCCCAGCCGCATTGAAGGAGGTCTTGCAGGGATCGCAGCTGACGCTGCATCTCTCTGAAGTCTCTCTTCCTCTCACACGCCTGTTGACGACTTTTTGCCTGAAAGAAACAACGAAATTCAACTTTAACATATTCCCACCAGTCACAGGTTTTGTCAAAGAAAACTTTATCATTCCTCCAAACAATATAGGCGTCTCTAAGTTCCGCCAGTACCTCCTCTCTTTCCAGCAGGGCACAATTCAGCTTCCAGGAGCCAGGGCCGGGAGGAAAACCGTGGCCGATGGCACCCTGGAAGAGAATGGCCCTGTGGTCAGAGAAGAAGCAGGGGACCATGGAGTGCCCATGCTGCTTGACTGCCCGGGAGGTGAACACAAAGTCAATCCGAGAACGAAGTGAGCCATCGGGTCGGCTCCATGAATAGTTCACAGAGCCAATCCCCATGGAGCCCACAACGTCCTGCAAGGATGCTTCGGTTACCATCTCGATAAGCAGTTTGGAACTGACATCCAGTTTGATTGAAGTGCCGGAACTTCGTCCATCCTCTTCGATGGGGCAGTTGAAGTCCCCGGCCATCACCACTGCCCTAGTGGTGGCGAGCTGGGTCCGCAGGGTCTGGAATAGTTCCAGGCGCTCAGCCTTCATAGGGGGAGCGTACACGTTGATGAGCCTAATCGGCTCTCCTGCCCAGGAACCGTCTACGACCAACAAGCGGCCGCAGGCGAGCTCCTGGACAGAGTCAACAGTAAATACGCTTCCCCTAATCAGGATGGCAACCCCTGCAGACTTACAGTCGCCCCCACCAGACCAGTAGGACGGGCCATGGGTCCACTGCCTGGCCAGATGATGGTATGACCTGGAAGAGGGGAGAGTACATTCCTGCAGCATAAATACATCACTCGACTGCTTGGAAAGAAAAGTTAGCACCATCTGACATCTAGTCCTATCTCTAACACTCCTCACATTGAGGCTAAAGATGTTAAGTTTAGCAGCCATGGGGGAGAATAAAGAAGGTTAGTGCAAACGATACACCTTAGTTACCAGTCCGGTCGGGCGGATCCTCCTCTCCTGGCGGGTCCGAAAGATCCAGCAGGCCCTCTGACAAAAATTGTTCCAGGATTGTAGCCACCTGGATGTCTGTTGTGAAGTCGATGACCTCAGGTTCAGACACGAGTTCCTCCACCATCTGCTCCATTTCCTCCTGCTGCGCAAGGGAATCTTCGCAGATTTCCACGACTTGTCGCTTTGAGGACTCAGCAGCTGGGCTGTCCCTCACCTTTCTCTTCCTCTGGATGGCACCTGAGGAGACAAGAGGGGGAAAATCCTCCAGGGAGAGGACTCCAGCAGCTGGAGGGGAAGATG
Source organism: Rhinoderma darwinii (assembly GCF_050947455.1). Lineage (NCBI taxonomy): Eukaryota > Metazoa > Chordata > Amphibia > Anura > Rhinodermatidae > Rhinoderma > Rhinoderma darwinii. The sequence goes on from NW_027461822.1 coordinate 372,858, forward strand.
TTAGTGCTGCTGGAGCTGGGGAGAAGGGAGGCTGGGTTGGGAGAGGTGCAGGTGACAGGACCACTGAGATGGGTGGGTAGGAGAAGGTGAGAGCCTCAGTGGGGGTGACAGGGGTTGGGGACGGGGGGGTGGGGAGGGCCGGGCGAGGGAGGGTGGGAAGGGTAGGGCAAGGGAGGGCCGGGAGACGGGGGGGAGGGACTGTCGTCTTCTTACCATCCTTCTTATTCCCGGTCTTCTGCGCCGCTGGAGCTCTGGCTGGGGCGGGGTTCCCTCTGGCCGGAGCTTTCGCCGCTACAGTTGCCCAGGATCGATCCCTCTTCGGGCAGTCCTTGTAGGAGTGGGCTGCTTGTCCGCAGAGGTTGCACATTGTCCGTTTCGGGCAGTCTTTGGTCTCGTGTCCTGTTACCCGGCAGTTCTTGCAGGCGTCCTCCTTGCAGTCCTTCACCGAATGACCCTTCTTGCTGCATCTCCTGCAGATCTGCGGCATGTCCGGGTAGTAGATGAGGCCGTAGGAGTTGCCCAGCGAGAATGACTGGGGCAGGTGTTGGAGGCCGTCTTCCGCGCTGGAATCCTTGTTCAGTCGGACGATTACCGACCACTTGCCAGTCCAGAAGCCGAGTCCGTTCAGGATGTGGGTGGGTTCCCTCACCACTGTGCAGAACCGCTTCAGGAGCGTGGTGATGTCTTTGCCGGGGGTGTGTGGGTTCCGCATTGAGACCGTCACCCGCCTTTCCTCTCTTTGGACAGGGCAGTTGCCCACAAAGCGAGAGAAAGGGGATTCAGGCCTCGCCGCTTTCACCATCTCCCAGTACCTTCTGCAGATGTTGATCGAAGCGAAGGTCACGAAGAACATCCCGGTCATGAAGGCCTGGATGCTGATGGTCTCCGGCTTAGCGAAGCCCTGGTCCAGGAGCATCTTCTGGCAGAACACTTCTTCCGTCATGTCCGGCACTCTCCCGTCCACCTCCTTCAGCTTCAGGGCCACCGTCTGCTTCATCCAGGGCTCCAGGGTTGGAGCAGCCTGGTTCGGCTTCCTGGTGGCCTGTCCGCTTGAGGAGGCTTCAGGAGGAGATGTCCTGGCCTGGGCCGGCTCACCTGGTCCATCAGCCTTCTCCTTCTGGGTGGCAGGGTTGCTGGTTGAGGCCATGGCTTCTTCCAGCTGTTCCTGTCGCTTGGGGAGGATCTTCGATAGCTCTTTCCCGAAGGGGGCGGAGCTATGCAAATCTTCTCCTTGCTGGCCGAGGTTCTTCCACGAAATTTCTTCCGCAGCGGTTCCTCGTCGAGCTTCTTCTTCTGCGGCCGAGCTTCTTCGAAGATCCCCTTCAGCAGCGGCTCTTCTCCGAAGTTCTCCTTCTTCTTCCCGGCAGCGATCTCCCGGAGCTTCTTCCTCGATGGCGGCTTCTCCCTTCTGGATCGTCGTCTTCGCTGGTTCTTCTCCGCAGTTCGTCGCCGGCTTCGTCTGGAACGCTCTTGGATCGCTAAGCTAGTGTTTATAGCCCCCAGTGGTTCTCCGAGCTATCTATCCTTACAAGGACTGATAAGAACAGATTTTTTTTTTTTTTTTTTTTTTAAACTCTTTTTTAAAGCCCGAGTCGTGCTTTCTATCACCCAAGTGCATAAAAAGTGCAGAGGTGCCACACAAAAAGTGCACAAGGATGCGGTCTATCGCAGCCCTTCTCTTAAAAGAGAGAGGCCCCGCATAACCATTCCCTGACCCTCCAAACCATAGGCCTAGAGGATCAAGGATCGATGGTCCCCCCTCGCCGAAGCTTAGGGAGACCCAAACACACTCCTAGGCTTCTACCTGGGCTGCCACCCCAGTGTCCACCTAGGAGCCTGCATCCTAGTTGCACCTCCCCTCCGAAGAAGGGAGGCCGGGTTGCAGGGGAAAAAGGAACCAGAAGGCCACACATTTTCCCCCTAGACCTCAGGAGGGTCCCAAAAGGGCACCGCATCCCAAAATCCTTGTGACAAACGTGACAAACACACAGTGAAAAACAAAATTAAATAAGTGGATGTGCGCTGTGATACAGCCTGGACATCCGCCAGGTATAAAAAATTCCTCATCTCCCAGCCAGAAGGCCGGGAGAATAAAGGTGTGTGCTCATATAGCGTGAAAGAGAGTGCGTGCAAGTGTGCCTTCACTCAGTGGGATCCCACCCCCAGTGAGTTAGGGCACCCCAGGGTCACCAGCCCTGGGGCACATAGCAACTCGGGCTTCCAAACTACCCGGCCTAATGACCTCGATCCGGCGGTCGCCTGGTCACCTACAAATGGTACCTTTAAACCAAATGCGTACACCAGAGCGATGACCGTTGTGGTTCCCTGCCCTCACCTCGGCGTTCTGTCATCCCCCTACGATGGCCCACGTACCACCGGCAGGGATGATTACTAACCTCAGCTTGAGCAGGTACTACACTTGATCTTAGCCAAAAGGCCGAGAAGCGATAACCCGAGCGGCCCTTGCCTTGCCCGAGCCTGTCCCATACTGCTGTTCACCCCTTGCAGCGATTCAGCCTACTCCTAGGCAATTCCATGGGGCCCTGCAGGCTCACACATATTTACAGCTACTAAGCGGGAGGTGAATAAAGGCCGGAGAGGAAGCCAGACAGGATTTGCTTCTTTTGCTTGCACCACAATGCAGTGCTGAAAGAGGAGGAATCTACATAAAAACGCCTTCCTGGCAACGCCCAAATGCCCTCCTGCCATGCAGATAAACACTGGCAGCGGCAGCAAGTGCATGCCCACAGCCACCCCTTGTTCCTTCACACCTTGTATCAGCTTTAATCCAGTCCTGTGCTGCCTGCTGAGCAGCACTGAACAACACTGCCTGGGCCCAGGCTTTTATCTCTGAGGCAGGCCCCATTATGATGTCAGAAAGCTGGCTCTGGAATCCTGAGGGCTCCACTATGACACGTGCAAAGTTCCGTCTGAACTTTATATAAGACTGTGAGGCTCAGTCAGTCACTCAGTGTTGCCTGAGAGGGCAACACTGCAACAGCCGGCCGCCAGGCTGTCTTTTTTTTGCACATTTATTTGCCTCCAGGAGGCCACAAGAGGGAGACAAGGGACTGCAAAATGGAAAATAGGCATCCACCAACTTTACAGACAACTTCTCTTTGCTCCTACAACCTCCATCCTTGCACAGTTTGTTATTCTTCCAGGTAACATAGTAACAAATCCAAATTGCTGCTCTCTTTGTAGGCAAGCAAGGGTTTGTTGCAACTGCAATTCTTACTTCTTCTTGAAATGTAGGGACGACAGTACATTCCATCACATCCACCTAGTGTACACAGGTAGGTCCATTGTGGCGGGTAGGCGGCTGGCTGCTTTAATGGCTGTTTGCTGTTCCCCTACTCCACTCCACTCCACTATTTGACTGTGGTGCTGCATCAATCAGTGGCTGGCTCAGGTGCAGCTCTTTAACTTACCTAGGAGGGAGGGAGGGAGGGAGGGCGGAGAGAAGACAAGGAAGGTGAATGAGCTGTTCCAATGTGAAATGCCGGAAACACAGAAACACAGAAGACACACACACACACACACACACACACACAACAAGAGGTGGCAATGTATTCATTAATTGCATTTAATAAATGAGCTCATTATCACACATGACTGTACAAATGCATTGTCCAACAGGTGTTGAAATAATGGGATTAAAAGGGGAGATCCCTTCAGAAAGACAGAAACAATGGCAAAGAGAAAAAACACTTTTGGAATCTGATTTTAGTCAACACATAAGGGAAGGGTGCACCGGTCCTGGAAATACTGCAATACCAGGTCAATGCGTGGAGTGGACAGAGCAAGCTCTATTTCCATCTCCCTGTTCTAAAAATCCATTTAATATATGGTCCCCAGATAGGGGACGTATCAGATATTAAACTGATAAGAACAGATACTACACTTGATCTTAGCCAAAAGGCCGAGAAGCGATAACCCGAGCGGCCCTTGCCTTGCCCGAGCCTGTCCCATACTGCTGTTCACCCCTTGCAGCGATTCAGCCTACTCCTAGGCAATTCCATGGGGCCCTGCAGGCTCACACACATTTACAGCTACTAAGCGGGAGGTGAATAAAGGCCGGAGAGGAAGCCAGACAGGATTTGCTTCTTTTGCTTGCACCACAATGCAGTGCTGAAAGAGGAGGAATCTACATAAAAACGCCTTCCTGGCAACGCCCAAATGCCCTCCTGCCATGCAGATAAACACTGGCAGCGGCAGCAAGTGCATGCCCACAGCCACCCCTTGTTCCTTCACACCTTGTATCAGCTTTAATCCAGTCCTGTGCTGCCTGCTGAGCAGCACTGAACAACACTGCCTGGGCCCAGGCTTTTATCTCTGAGGCAGGCCCCATTATGATGTCAGAAAGCTGGCTCTGGAATCCTGAGGGCTCCACTATGACACGTGCAAAGTTCCGTCTGAACTTTATATAAGACTGTGAGGCTCAGTCAGTCACTCAGTGTTGCCTGAGAGGGCAACACTGCAACAGCCGGCCGCCAGGCTGTCTTTTTTTTGCACATTTATTTGCCTCCAGGAGGCCACAAGAGGGAGACAAGGGACTGCAAAATGGAAAATAGGCATCCACCAACTTTACAGACAACTTCTCTTTGCTCCTACAACCTCCATCCTTGCACAGTTTGTTATTCTTCCAGGTAACATAGTAACAAATCCAAATTGCTGCTCTCTTTGTAGGCAAGCAAGGGTTTGTTGCAACTGCAATTCTTACTTCTTCTTGAAATGTAGGGACGACAGTACATTCCATCACATCCACCTAGTGTACACAGGTAGGTCCATTGTGGCGGGTAGGCGGCTGGCTGCTTTAATGGCTGTTTGCTGTTCCCCTACTCCACTCCACTCCACTATTTGACTGTGGTGCTGCATCAATCAGTGGCTGGCTCAGGTGCAGCTCTTTAACTTACCTAGGAGGGAGGGAGGGAGGGAGGGCGGAGAGAAGACAAGGAAGGTGAATGAGCTGTTCCAATGTGAAATGCCGGAAACACAGAAACACAGAAGACACACACACACACACACACACACACACAACAAGAGGTGGCAATGTATTCATTAATTGCATTTAATAAATGAGCTCATTATCACACATGACTGTACAAATGCATTGTCCAACAGGTGTTGAAATAATGGGATTAAAAGGGGAGATCCCTTCAGAAAGACAGAAACAATGGCAAAGAGAAAAAACACTTTTGGAATCTGATTTTAGTCAACACATAAGGGAAGGGTGCACCGGTCCTGGAAATACTGCAATACCAGGTCAATGCGTGGAGTGGACAGAGCAAGCTCTATTTCCATCTCCCTGTTCTAAAAATCCATTTAATATATGGTCCCCAGATAGGGGACGTATCAGATATTAAACTGATAAGAACAGATACTACACTTGATCTTAGCCAAAAGGCCGAGAAGCGATAACCCGAGCGGCCCTTGCCTTGCCCGAGCCTGTCCCATACTGCTGTTCACCCCTTGCAGCGATTCAGCCTACTCCTAGGCAATTCCATGGGGCCCTGCAGGCTCACACACATTTACAGCTACTAAGCGGGAGGTGAATAAAGGCCGGAGAGGAAGCCAGACAGGATTTGCTTCTTTTGCTTGCACCACAATGCAGTGCTGAAAGAGGAGGAATCTACATAAAAACGCCTTCCTGGCAACGCCCAAATGCCCTCCTGCCATGCAGATAAACACTGGCAGCGGCAGCAAGTGCATGCCCACAGCCACCCCTTGTTCCTTCACACCTTGTATCAGCTTTAATCCAGTCCTGTGCTGCCTGCTGAGCAGCACTGAACAACACTGCCTGGGCCCAGGCTTTTATCTCTGAGGCAGGCCCCATTATGATGTCAGAAAGCTGGCTCTGGAATCCTGAGGGCTCCACTATGACACGTGCAAAGTTCCGTCTGAACTTTATATAAGACTGTGAGGCTCAGTCAGTCACTCAGTGTTGCCTGAGAGGGCAACACTGCAACAGCCGGCCGCCAGGCTGTCTTTTTTTTGCACATTTATTTGCCTCCAGGAGGCCACAAGAGGGAGACAAGGGACTGCAAAATGGAAAATAGGCATCCACCAACTTTACAGACAACTTCTCTTTGCTCCTACAACCTCCATCCTTGCACAGTTTGTTATTCTTCCAGGTAACATAGTAACAAATCCAAATTGCTGCTCTCTTTGTAGGCAAGCAAGGGTTTGTTGCAACTGCAATTCTTACTTCTTCTTGAAATGTAGGGACGACAGTACATTCCATCACATCCACCTAGTGTACACAGGTAGGTCCATTGTGGCGGGTAGGCGGCTGGCTGCTTTAATGGCTGTTTGCTGTTCCCCTACTCCACTCCACTCCACTATTTGACTGTGGTGCTGCATCAATCAGTGGCTGGCTCAGGTGCAGCTCTTTAACTTACCTAGGAGGGAGGGAGGGAGGGAGGGCGGAGAGAAGACAAGGAAGGTGAATGAGCTGTTCCAATGTGAAATGCCGGAAACACAGAAACACAGAAGACACACACACACACACACACACACACACAACAAGAGGTGGCAATGTATTCATTAATTGCATTTAATAAATGAGCTCATTATCACACATGACTGTACAAATGCATTGTCCAACAGGTGTTGAAATAATGGGATTAAAAGGGGAGATCCCTTCAGAAAGACAGAAACAATGGCAAAGAGAAAAAACACTTTTGGAATCTGATTTTAGTCAACACATAAGGGAAGGGTGCACCGGTCCTGGAAATACTGCAATACCAGGTCAATGCGTGGAGTGGACAGAGCAAGCTCTATTTCCATCTCCCTGTTCTAAAAATCCATTTAATATATGGTCCCCAGATAGGGGACGTATCAGATATTAAACTGATAAGAACAGATACTACACTTGATCTTAGCCAAAAGGCCGAGAAGCGATAACCCGAGCGGCCCTTGCCTTGCCCGAGCCTGTCCCATACTGCTGTTCACCCCTTGCAGCGATTCAGCCTACTCCTAGGCAATTCCATGGGGCCCTGCAGGCTCACACACATTTACAGCTACTAAGCGGGAGGTGAATAAAGGCCGGAGAGGAAGCCAGACAGGATTTGCTTCTTTTGCTTGCACCACAATGCAGTGCTGAAAGAGGAGGAATCTACATAAAAACGCCTTCCTGGCAACGCCCAAATGCCCTCCTGCCATGCAGATAAACACTGGCAGCGGCAGCAAGTGCATGCCCACAGCCACCCCTTGTTCCTTCACACCTTGTATCAGCTTTAATCCAGTCCTGTGCTGCCTGCTGAGCAGCACTGAACAACACTGCCTGGGCCCAGGCTTTTATCTCTGAGGCAGGCCCCATTATGATGTCAGAAAGCTGGCTCTGGAATCCTGAGGGCTCCACTATGACACGTGCAAAGTTCCGTCTGAACTTTATATAAGACTGTGAGGCTCAGTCAGTCACTCAGTGTTGCCTGAGAGGGCAACACTGCAACAGCCGGCCGCCAGGCTGTCTTTTTTTTGCACATTTATTTGCCTCCAGGAGGCCACAAGAGGGAGACAAGGGACTGCAAAATGGAAAATAGGCATCCACCAACTTTACAGACAACTTCTCTTTGCTCCTACAACCTCCATCCTTGCACAGTTTGTTATTCTTCCAGGTAACATAGTAACAAATCCAAATTGCTGCTCTCTTTGTAGGCAAGCAAGGGTTTGTTGCAACTGCAATTCTTACTTCTTCTTGAAATGTAGGGACGACAGTACATTCCATCACATCCACCTAGTGTACACAGGTAGGTCCATTGTGGCGGGTAGGCGGCTGGCTGCTTTAATGGCTGTTTGCTGTTCCCCTACTCCACTCCACTCCACTATTTGACTGTGGTGCTGCATCAATCAGTGGCTGGCTCAGGTGCAGCTCTTTAACTTACCTAGGAGGGAGGGAGGGAGGGAGGGCGGAGAGAAGACAAGGAAGGTGAATGAGCTGTTCCAATGTGAAATGCCGGAAACACAGAAACACAGAAGACACACACACACACACACACACACACACAACAAGAGGTGGCAATGTATTCATTAATTGCATTTAATAAATGAGCTCATTATCACACATGACTGTACAAATGCATTGTCCAACAGGTGTTGAAATAATGGGATTAAAAGGGGAGATCCCTTCAGAAAGACAGAAACAATGGCAAAGAGAAAAAACACTTTTGGAATCTGATTTTAGTCAACACATAAGGGAAGGGTGCACCGGTCCTGGAAATACTGCAATACCAGGTCAATGCGTGGAGTGGACAGAGCAAGCTCTATTTCCATCTCCCTGTTCTAAAAATCCATTTAATATATGGTCCCCAGATAGGGGACGTATCAGATATTAAACTGATAAGAACAGATACTACACTTGATCTTAGCCAAAAGGCCGAGAAGCGATAACCCGAGCGGCCCTTGCCTTGCCCGAGCCTGTCCCATACTGCTGTTCACCCCTTGCAGCGATTCAGCCTACTCCTAGGCAATTCCATGGGGCCCTGCAGGCTCACACACATTTACAGCTACTAAGCGGGAGGTGAATAAAGGCCGGAGAGGAAGCCAGACAGGATTTGCTTCTTTTGCTTGCACCACAATGCAGTGCTGAAAGAGGAGGAATCTACATAAAAACGCCTTCCTGGCAACGCCCAAATGCCCTCCTGCCATGCAGATAAACACTGGCAGCGGCAGCAAGTGCATGCCCACAGCCACCCCTTGTTCCTTCACACCTTGTATCAGCTTTAATCCAGTCCTGTGCTGCCTGCTGAGCAGCACTGAACAACACTGCCTGGGCCCAGGCTTTTATCTCTGAGGCAGGCCCCATTATGATGTCAGAAAGCTGGCTCTGGAATCCTGAGGGCTCCACTATGACACGTGCAAAGTTCCGTCTGAACTTTATATAAGACTGTGAGGCTCAGTCAGTCACTCAGTGTTGCCTGAGAGGGCAACACTGCAACAGCCGGCCGCCAGGCTGTCTTTTTTTTGCACATTTATTTGCCTCCAGGAGGCCACAAGAGGGAGACAAGGGACTGCAAAATGGAAAATAGGCATCCACCAACTTTACAGACAACTTCTCTTTGCTCCTACAACCTCCATCCTTGCACAGTTTGTTATTCTTCCAGGTAACATAGTAACAAATCCAAATTGCTGCTCTCTTTGTAGGCAAGCAAGGGTTTGTTGCAACTGCAATTCTTACTTCTTCTTGAAATGTAGGGACGACAGTACATTCCATCACATCCACCTAGTGTACACAGGTAGGTCCATTGTGGCGGGTAGGCGGCTGGCTGCTTTAATGGCTGTTTGCTGTTCCCCTACTCCACTCCACTCCACTATTTGACTGTGGTGCTGCATCAATCAGTGGCTGGCTCAGGTGCAGCTCTTTAACTTACCTAGGAGGGAGGGAGGGAGGGAGGGCGGAGAGAAGACAAGGAAGGTGAATGAGCTGTTCCAATGTGAAATGCCGGAAACACAGAAACACAGAAGACACACACACACACACACACACACACACAACAAGAGGTGGCAATGTATTCATTAATTGCATTTAATAAATGAGCTCATTATCACACATGACTGTACAAATGCATTGTCCAACAGGTGTTGAAATAATGGGATTAAAAGGGGAGATCCCTTCAGAAAGACAGAAACAATGGCAAAGAGAAAAAACACTTTTGGAATCTGATTTTAGTCAACACATAAGGGAAGGGTGCACCGGTCCTGGAAATACTGCAATACCAGGTCAATGCGTGGAGTGGACAGAGCAAGCTCTATTTCCATCTCCCTGTTCTAAAAATCCATTTAATATATGGTCCCCAGATAGGGGACGTATCAGATATTAAACTGATAAGAACAGATACTACACTTGATCTTAGCCAAAAGGCCGAGAAGCGATAACCCGAGCGGCCCTTGCCTTGCCCGAGCCTGTCCCATACTGCTGTTCACCCCTTGCAGCGATTCAGCCTACTCCTAGGCAATTCCATGGGGCCCTGCAGGCTCACACACATTTACAGCTACTAAGCGGGAGGTGAATAAAGGCCGGAGAGGAAGCCAGACAGGATTTGCTTCTTTTGCTTGCACCACAATGCAGTGCTGAAAGAGGAGGAATCTACATAAAAACGCCTTCCTGGCAACGCCCAAATGCCCTCCTGCCATGCAGATAAACACTGGCAGCGGCAGCAAGTGCATGCCCACAGCCACCCCTTGTTCCTTCACACCTTGTATCAGCTTTAATCCAGTCCTGTGCTGCCTGCTGAGCAGCACTGAACAACACTGCCTGGGCCCAGGCTTTTATCTCTGAGGCAGGCCCCATTATGATGTCAGAAAGCTGGCTCTGGAATCCTGAGGGCTCCACTATGACACGTGCAAAGTTCCGTCTGAACTTTATATAAGACTGTGAGGCTCAGTCAGTCACTCAGTGTTGCCTGAGAGGGCAACACTGCAACAGCCGGCCGCCAGGCTGTCTTTTTTTTGCACATTTATTTGCCTCCAGGAGGCCACAAGAGGGAGACAAGGGACTGCAAAATGGAAAATAGGCATCCACCAACTTTACAGACAACTTCTCTTTGCTCCTACAACCTCCATCCTTGCACAGTTTGTTATTCTTCCAGGTAACATAGTAACAAATCCAAATTGCTGCTCTCTTTGTAGGCAAGCAAGGGTTTGTTGCAACTGCAATTCTTACTTCTTCTTGAAATGTAGGGACGACAGTACATTCCATCACATCCACCTAGTGTACACAGGTAGGTCCATTGTGGCGGGTAGGCGGCTGGCTGCTTTAATGGCTGTTTGCTGTTCCCCTACTCCACTCCACTCCACTATTTGACTGTGGTGCTGCATCAATCAGTGGCTGGCTCAGGTGCAGCTCTTTAACTTACCTAGGAGGGAGGGAGGGAGGGAGGGCGGAGAGAAGACAAGGAAGGTGAATGAGCTGTTCCAATGTGAAATGCCGGAAACACAGAAACACAGAAGACACACACACACACACACACACACACACAACAAGAGGTGGCAATGTATTCATTAATTGCATTTAATAAATGAGCTCATTATCACACATGACTGTACAAATGCATTGTCCAACAGGTGTTGAAATAATGGGATTAAAAGGGGAGATCCCTTCAGAAAGACAGAAACAATGGCAAAGAGAAAAAACACTTTTGGAATCTGATTTTAGTCAACACATAAGGGAAGGGTGCACCGGTCCTGGAAATACTGCAATACCAGGTCAATGCGTGGAGTGGACAGAGCAAGCTCTATTTCCATCTCCCTGTTCTAAAAATCCATTTAATATATGGTCCCCAGATAGGGGACGTATCAGATATTAAACTGATAAGAACAGATACTACACTTGATCTTAGCCAAAAGGCCGAGAAGCGATAACCCGAGCGGCCCTTGCCTTGCCCGAGCCTGTCCCATACTGCTGTTCACCCCTTGCAGCGATTCAGCCTACTCCTAGGCAATTCCATGGGGCCCTGCAGGCTCACACACATTTACAGCTACTAAGCGGGAGGTGAATAAAGGCCGGAGAGGAAGCCAGACAGGATTTGCTTCTTTTGCTTGCACCACAATGCAGTGCTGAAAGAGGAGGAATCTACATAAAAACGCCTTCCTGGCAACGCCCAAATGCCCTCCTGCCATGCAGATAAACACTGGCAGCGGCAGCAAGTGCATGCCCACAGCCACCCCTTGTTCCTTCACACCTTGTATCAGCTTTAATCCAGTCCTGTGCTGCCTGCTGAGCAGCACTGAACAACACTGCCTGGGCCCAGGCTTTTATCTCTGAGGCAGGCCCCATTATGATGTCAGAAAGCTGGCTCTGGAATCCTGAGGGCTCCACTATGACACGTGCAAAGTTCCGTCTGAACTTTATATAAGACTGTGAGGCTCAGTCAGTCACTCAGTGTTGCCTGAGAGGGCAACACTGCAACAGCCGGCCGCCAGGCTGTCTTTTTTTTGCACATTTATTTGCCTCCAGGAGGCCACAAGAGGGAGACAAGGGACTGCAAAATGGAAAATAGGCATCCACCAACTTTACAGACAACTTCTCTTTGCTCCTACAACCTCCATCCTTGCACAGTTTGTTATTCTTCCAGGTAACATAGTAACAAATCCAAATTGCTGCTCTCTTTGTAGGCAAGCAAGGGTTTGTTGCAACTGCAATTCTTACTTCTTCTTGAAATGTAGGGACGACAGTACATTCCATCACATCCACCTAGTGTACACAGGTAGGTCCATTGTGGCGGGTAGGCGGCTGGCTGCTTTAATGGCTGTTTGCTGTTCCCCTACTCCACTCCACTCCACTATTTGACTGTGGTGCTGCATCAATCAGTGGCTGGCTCAGGTGCAGCTCTTTAACTTACCTAGGAGGGAGGGAGGGAGGGAGGGCGGAGAGAAGACAAGGAAGGTGAATGAGCTGTTCCAATGTGAAATGCCGGAAACACAGAAACACAGAAGACACACACACACACACACACACACACACAACAAGAGGTGGCAATGTATTCATTAATTGCATTTAATAAATGAGCTCATTATCACACATGACTGTACAAATGCATTGTCCAACAGGTGTTGAAATAATGGGATTAAAAGGGGAGATCCCTTCAGAAAGACAGAAACAATGGCAAAGAGAAAAAACACTTTTGGAATCTGATTTTAGTCAACACATAAGGGAAGGGTGCACCGGTCCTGGAAATACTGCAATACCAGGTCAATGCGTGGAGTGGACAGAGCAAGCTCTATTTCCATCTCCCTGTTCTAAAAATCCATTTAATATATGGTCCCCAGATAGGGGACGTATCAGATATTAAACTGATAAGAACAGATACTACACTTGATCTTAGCCAAAAGGCCGAGAAGCGATAACCCGAGCGGCCCTTGCCTTGCCCGAGCCTGTCCCATACTGCTGTTCACCCCTTGCAGCGATTCAGCCTACTCCTAGGCAATTCCATGGGGCCCTGCAGGCTCACACACATTTACAGCTACTAAGCGGGAGGTGAATAAAGGCCGGAGAGGAAGCCAGACAGGATTTGCTTCTTTTGCTTGCACCACAATGCAGTGCTGAAAGAGGAGGAATCTACATAAAAACGCCTTCCTGGCAACGCCCAAATGCCCTCCTGCCATGCAGATAAACACTGGCAGCGGCAGCAAGTGCATGCCCACAGCCACCCCTTGTTCCTTCACACCTTGTATCAGCTTTAATCCAGTCCTGTGCTGCCTGCTGAGCAGCACTGAACAACACTGCCTGGGCCCAGGCTTTTATCTCTGAGGCAGGCCCCATTATGATGTCAGAAAGCTGGCTCTGGAATCCTGAGGGCTCCACTATGACACGTGCAAAGTTCCGTCTGAACTTTATATAAGACTGTGAGGCTCAGTCAGTCACTCAGTGTTGCCTGAGAGGGCAACACTGCAACAGCCGGCCGCCAGGCTGTCTTTTTTTTGCACATTTATTTGCCTCCAGGAGGCCACAAGAGGGAGACAAGGGACTGCAAAATGGAAAATAGGCATCCACCAACTTTACAGACAACTTCTCTTTGCTCCTACAACCTCCATCCTTGCACAGTTTGTTATTCTTCCAGGTAACATAGTAACAAATCCAAATTGCTGCTCTCTTTGTAGGCAAGCAAGGGTTTGTTGCAACTGCAATTCTTACTTCTTCTTGAAATGTAGGGACGACAGTACATTCCATCACATCCACCTAGTGTACACAGGTAGGTCCATTGTGGCGGGTAGGCGGCTGGCTGCTTTAATGGCTGTTTGCTGTTCCCCTACTCCACTCCACTCCACTATTTGACTGTGGTGCTGCATCAATCAGTGGCTGGCTCAGGTGCAGCTCTTTAACTTACCTAGGAGGGAGGGAGGGAGGGAGGGCGGAGAGAAGACAAGGAAGGTGAATGAGCTGTTCCAATGTGAAATGCCGGAAACACAGAAACACAGAAGACACACACACACACACACACACACACACAACAAGAGGTGGCAATGTATTCATTAATTGCATTTAATAAATGAGCTCATTATCACACATGACTGTACAAATGCATTGTCCAACAGGTGTTGAAATAATGGGATTAAAAGGGGAGATCCCTTCAGAAAGACAGAAACAATGGCAAAGAGAAAAAACACTTTTGGAATCTGATTTTAGTCAACACATAAGGGAAGGGTGCACCGGTCCTGGAAATACTGCAATACCAGGTCAATGCGTGGAGTGGACAGAGCAAGCTCTATTTCCATCTCCCTGTTCTAAAAATCCATTTAATATATGGTCCCCAGATAGGGGACGTATCAGATATTAAACTGATAAGAACAGATACTACACTTGATCTTAGCCAAAAGGCCGAGAAGCGATAACCCGAGCGGCCCTTGCCTTGCCCGAGCCTGTCCCATACTGCTGTTCACCCCTTGCAGCGATTCAGCCTACTCCTAGGCAATTCCATGGGGCCCTGCAGGCTCACACACATTTACAGCTACTAAGCGGGAGGTGAATAAAGGCCGGAGAGGAAGCCAGACAGGATTTGCTTCTTTTGCTTGCACCACAATGCAGTGCTGAAAGAGGAGGAATCTACATAAAAACGCCTTCCTGGCAACGCCCAAATGCCCTCCTGCCATGCAGATAAACACTGGCAGCGGCAGCAAGTGCATGCCCACAGCCACCCCTTGTTCCTTCACACCTTGTATCAGCTTTAATCCAGTCCTGTGCTGCCTGCTGAGCAGCACTGAACAACACTGCCTGGGCCCAGGCTTTTATCTCTGAGGCAGGCCCCATTATGATGTCAGAAAGCTGGCTCTGGAATCCTGAGGGCTCCACTATGACACGTGCAAAGTTCCGTCTGAACTTTATATAAGACTGTGAGGCTCAGTCAGTCACTCAGTGTTGCCTGAGAGGGCAACAGCAACAGCCGGCCGCCAGGCTGTCTTTTTTTTGCACATTTATTTGCCTCCAGGAGGCCACAAGAGGGAGACAAGGGACTGCAAAATGGAAAATAGGCATCCACCAACTTTACAGACAACTTCTCTTTGCTCCTACAACCTCCATCCTTGCACAGTTTGTTATTCTTCCAGGTAACATAGTAACAAATCCAAATTGCTGCTCTCTTTGTAGGCAAGCAAGGGTTTGTTGCAACTGCAATTCTTACTTCTTCTTGAAATGTAGGGACGACAGTACATTCCATCACATCCACCTAGTGTACACAGGTAGGTCCATTGTGGCGGGTAGGCGGCTGGCTGCTTTAATGGCTGTTTGCTGTTCCCCTACTCCACTCCACTCCACTATTTGACTGTGGTGCTGCATCAATCAGTGGCTGGCTCAGGTGCAGCTCTTTAACTTACCTAGGAGGGAGGGAGGGAGGGAGGGCGGAGAGAAGACAAGGAAGGTGAATGAGCTGTTCCAATGTGAAATGCCGGAAACACAGAAACACAGAAGACACACACACACACACACACACACACACAACAAGAGGTGGCAATGTATTCATTAATTGCATTTAATAAATGAGCTCATTATCACACATGACTGTACAAATGCATTGTCCAACAGGTGTTGAAATA